>NC_143030.1:81594898-81647398 GCF_057628025.1 Oncorhynchus mykiss | reverse complement strand
GAACAGGGGTTCTCTCATGTAGAATAGAACAGGGGTTCTCAAACGTTTTGGGGCCAGGGACCACTTTATGCGATAGCAAAATTCATCAGGGACCCCCCCCCCCCCCCCCCTCCCACCCCTCATAATAGGAACACAACTGGAATAAAATCAAATCAAAAATACAAGGACTTTTACTAGGACTTTGACAGTGCGTGGACGGACAAACAGAGTCTCAGGCCCTGGGAAGGAGCATTTTAAAGCTTCTTGGTATCGAAGAGAAAATGGAGCACATTTCTACACATTTTGTCAATGGGGCAGAGAGATGTTGTTGTTGTTGCAGCTTTAAATCTAATATCCTGCAAATCTACACATTGTGTCATGAGGCAGAGAGAACATTTAGCAGTTTTAATTACAGTACATTTATGTTATTAAAAAAATAAAATAAATGGGGAATACACATATTGAGTTGAAAATGGATAATTGTTGGAGTCGTGTAGATACCAACATGAGCCTCCAGGGCCATGTTGCCTAGGGTTACGAACATACATTGTAGATTCATAATATGACATTGTATTGCATTACACTCCATACAACCTATTTCACGAATTCCTCGACCAAAATTAGTTTAATCTATTATTGTTAGTAATATTCATAAGAGATCTGGCCCGTACCTCCTCTTTGTTGGAGCTCAGGCTGAGCACAGCCAATGGGCTGCTAGGAGAGCTGCTGGCTGCAGGCTGGAGCTCGGGGGCGGATCCGGAGTGAGGTGAGGGGGAGGCGCCCAGCGTCTGATTGGCCAGTTTGTTCCCCACGGTGGAGGAGAGGTAGTGTTTAACCTGCTGTCTCTGGGAGGCCTGGAGGTGGTACTTAGTGGGGTTCTCCAGGTAGGTCTGAACCTATTGGAGAGAGAGTGAGAGAGAGACACTGGCGTTAGTTAGAGAGACAATGTAATACAGTATCTGCAACATCTCCCACTTCGATTTAAAACGTTTGTGGTCAAAAGCAAACCCAGTCCCCCCAAACCCAGTCCTCCCCAAACCCAGTCCTCCCCAAACTCAGTCCTCCCCAAACTCAGTCCTCCCCAAACCCAGTCCTCCCCAAACCCAGTCCTCCCCAAACCCAGTCCTCCCCAAACCCAGTCCTCCCCAAACTCAGTCCTCCCCAAACCCAGTCCTCCCCAAACCCAACCCAGTCCTCTCCAAAACCCAACCCAGTCCTCTCCAAAACCAACCCAGTCCTGCCCAAAACCAACCCAGCCCTCCTCAAGTCCAGCCCTCCTCAAGACCAGCCCTCCTCAAGACCAGCCCTCCTCAAGCCCTCCAGATGATGTATTGACAGTAGATGTAGGGAAACAGGGTGAAAGGGTTGTGATTCATACCCATGTTGCTGATGGTCTATGTGTTTGGGGGACTGCAGGACTCCTGCACTATAGTATCTTATCATTATCATGTCCGCAATTCTGGAACTCTCCAACTGTCATTTCTTTGACACACAAACAAACCAGGCGTTTCTAGTGAATTGCAAACCCAACAGCCCTCCGAGAGTTTCAGGAAAGTCATGACCTTACCTCGAGGACCTCCACAGGAACCTGAACAGGGGGTGGTCATATGACCTTACCTTGAGGACCTCCACAGGAACCTGAACAGGGGGTGGTCATATGACCTTACCTTGAGGACCTCCACAGGAACCTGGGCAGGGGGTGGTCATATGACCTTACCTTGAGGACCTCCACAGGAACCTGGGCAGGGGGTGGTCATATGACCTTACCTTGAGGACCTCCACAGGAACCTGAACCGGGGGTGGTCATATGACCTTACCTTGAGGACCTCCACAGGAACCTGGGCAGGGGGTGGTCGGGCTTCAGTATGCTCTGGGGCCATGGAGATGGCTGGGGAGGAGTCGGTGGTGTGTAACTGGGCCGAGGAGACCTGCTGCTGGGCCTCTCTCCTCTCCTGGTCCCTGGCCTGCTGGCGCATCAGCTCCTGCCTCATCAACACCCGAGACGTCATCACTGAGCTGGTGGAAGGACACGCCGTATCAGTGGGGGGTGAAGACAGGCTGCAGGCGGAGAGAAGGGGGACAGAGTCAGGTCAGCTTAAAAAACACACATGTTAAAACAGGCTACAGGGGCAGACCATGAAGGACGGAGTCAGGTCAGTTTAAAACCATATACAGTGCATTCGGAAAGTATTCAGACCCCTTCCCTTTCTCCACATTTTGTTAAGTTACAGCCTTATCATAAAATGGATTAAATAAAATGTTTTCCTGATCAATCTAAACACAATACCCCATAATGACATCACAATACCCCATAATGACATCACAATACCCCATAATGACATCACAATACATTATAATGATAAAGCAAAAACAGGTTTTTAGAAATGTTTGCTTATTTTAAAAAAAATAAAAAAAACAGAAATACCTTACTTAAAAAAGTATTCAGACCCTTTGCTATGAGACTCGAAATTAAGCTCAGGTGCATCCTGTTTCCATTGATCATCCTTGAGATGTTTTGACAACTTTGAGTCCACCTAAATTCAATTGAAAGTCCCCAAGAACACAGTCGCCTCCATCATTCTTAAAAGGAAGAAGTTTGGAACCACCAAGACTCTTCCTAGATCTGGCCGCCCGGCCAAACTGAGCAATTGAGGGATAAGGGCCTTGGTCATGGAGGTGACCAAGAACCCGATGGTCACTCTGACAGAGCTCCAGAGATCCTCTGTGGAGATGGGAGAACCTTACAGAAGAACAACCATCTCTGCAGCACTCCACCAATCAGGCCTTTATGGTAGAGTGACCAGATGGAAGCCACTCCTCTGTAAAAAGGCACGACAGCAAGAAACAAGATTATCTGGTCTGAAGTAAACCAAGATTGAACTCTTTGGCCTGAATGCCAAGCGTCACATCTGGAGGAAACCTGGCACCGTCCATACGGTGAAGCATGGTGGTGGCAGCATCATGCTGTGGAGATGTTTTTCAGCGTCAGCGACTGGGAGACTAGTCAGGATCGAGGGAAAGATGAACGAAGCAAAGTACAGAGATATCTTTTATGAAAACCTGCTCCAGAGTGCTCAGGACCTCAGACTGGGGTGAAGGTTCACCTTCCAATGAGACAATGACCATAAGCACACAGCCAAGACAACGCAGGCTTTGGGAAAAAGTCTCTGAATGTCCTTGAGTGGTCCAGCCAGAGCCCGGACTTGAACCCGATCTAACATCTCTGGAAAGAACTGAAAATAGCTGTGCAGCGACGCTCCCCATCCAACCTGACAGAGCTTGAGAGGATCTGCAGAGAAGAATGGGAGAAACTCCCCAAATTCAGGTGTGCCAAGCTTCTAGCAACATACCCAAGAAGACTCGAGGCTGTAATCGCTGCCAAAGGTGCTTCAACAAACTACTGAATAAAGGGTCTGAATAATTTATTTTGAATAAATTTGCGAAAATGTCTAAAAACCTGTTTTTGTTTTGTCATTATGGGATATTGTGTATAGATGGACGAGGGGCAAAAAACAATGTAATACATTTTAGAATAAGGCTGCAACATAACACAATGTGGAAAAAGTCAAAACAAATGTATTTGTCACGTACACATGGTTAGCAGATGTTAATGGTCACATACACATGGTTAGCAGATGTTAATGGTCACATACACATGGTTAGCAGATGTTAATGGTCACATACACATGGTTAGCAGATGTTAATGGTCACATACACATGGTTAGCAGATGTTAATGGGCACATACACATGGTTAGCAGATGTTAATGGGCACATACACATGGTTAGCAGATGTTAATGGGCACATACACCTGGTTAGCAGATGTTATTGGTCATCTGCTCCAGTTTCAACTGTTCTGCCTTATTATTATTCGACCATGCTGGTCATTTATGAACATTTGAACATCTTGACCATGTTTTGTTATTATCGCCACCCGGCACAGCCAGAAGAGGACTGGCCACCCCACATAGCCTGGTCCCTCTCTAGGTTTCTTACTAGGTTTTGGCCTTTCTAGGGAGTTTTTCCTAGCCACCGTGCTTCTACACCTGCATTGCTTGCTGTTTGGGGTTTTAGGCTGGGTTTCTGTACAGCACTTTGAGATATCAGCTGATGTACGAAGGGCTATATAAATACATTTGATTTGATTTGATTTGACATACACATGGTTAGCAGATGTTAATGCGAGTGTAGCGAAATGATTGTGCTTCTAGTTCCGACAATGCAGTAATAACCAACGAGTAATCTAACCTAACAATTCCAAAACTACTATCTTACAAGTGTAAAGGGATAAAGAGTCAAAGGATCTGAATCAATTCAGAAAGTACTGTATGTATAGCTGTCGTGTAGTTTGTGGTGTATTTATAGTTGTTGTGTAGTTTGTAATGTATTTATAGTTGTTGTGTAGTTTGTAATGTATTTATAGCTGTTGTGTAGTTTGTAATGTATTTATAGCTGTCGTGTAGTTTGGACTGATTTATAGCTGTCGTGTAGTTTGTAATGTATTTATAGCTGTCGTGTAGTTTGTAATGTATTTATAGCTGTCGTGTAGTTTGTAATGTATTTATAGTTGTTGTGTAGTTTGTAATGTATTTATAGTTGTCGTGTAGTTTGTAATGTATTTATAGCTGTCGTGTAGTTTGTAATGTATTTATAGCTGTCGTGTAGTTTGTAATGTATTTATAGTTGTTGTGTAGTTTGTAATGTATTTATAGTTGTTGTGTAGTTTGTAATGTATTTATAGCTGTCGTGTAGTTTGTAATGTATTTATAGCTGTCGTGTAGTTGGTAATGTATTTATAGCTATCGTGTAGTTTGTAATGTATTTATAGCTGTCGTGTAGTTTGTAATGTATTTATAGCTGTCGTGTAGTTTGTAATGTATTTATAGCTGTCGTGTAGTTTGGAATGTATTTATAGCTGTTGTGTAGTTTGTAATGTATTTATAGTTGTTGTGTAGTTTGTAATGTATTTATAGCTGTCGTGTAGTTTGGAATGTATTTATAGCTGTCGTGTAGTTTGTGGTGTATGTATAGTTGTTGTGTAGTTTGGACTGATTTATAGCTGTCGTGTAGTTTGGAATGTATTTATAGCTGTCGTGTAGTTTGGAATGTATTTATAGCTGTCGTGTAGTTTGGAATGTATTTATAGCTGTCGTGTAGTTTGGAATGTATTTATAGCTGTCGTGTAGTTTGGAATGTATTTATAGCTGTCGTGTAGTTTGGAATGTATTTATAGCTGTCGTGTAGTTTGGAATGTATTTATAGCTGTCGTGTAGTTTGGAATGTATTTATAGCTGTCGTGTAGTTGGTATCTTTTTGTTTTATTGATGTCATTTGTTCTGTTCTCAGGGCACCATTGTAAATTAGGGCAGTGGTCTCAATTGGGTTCCCCTGAATAAATACAAGTTCATTAAAAAAAACAAGACCTGTCAGTCAGTCTCCTTGATAAAGAGGCAGACCTCAGCGATAAATGGAAGTGATGATATTATGTAGTTACAACAATATGTAGCAAAGTTGAGGTCACAGTTCAGAATTTCTTGTTACATTAGAACAGATACATTATAGAAGAAGTCCGTTTACACAAGACAGAGACGACTGAAAGTACAGAAGACTGTTTCACAAGACTCTGTGGTTACATTTCCATTGAGAGAAATAACAGCTCATGACTCACTCACTGGGAAGCACCTGGATCTGAACTAAAGAAATACAACACACTAAACACACAGGGGATTTGTCTACCTTACACCCTAACCCTCTTCTGTAAACACCATCTTTCTCAAAGTGGATCCTTGATTGATTCAGTCACTGGGAAGCCCCTGGACCGAGACAAGGAGATGGCAGAATATAAACTCATCAGTGGCCCGTGGTTCTGAACTCATCAGTGGCCCGTGGTTCTGAACTCATCAGTAACCCGTGGTTCTGAACTCATCAGTAACCCGTGGTTTTGAACTCATCAGTGGCCCGTGGTTCTGAACTCATCAGTGGCCCGTGGTTTTGAAGTCAACAGTAACCCGTGGTTCTGAACTCATCAGTAACCCGTGGTTTTGAACTCATCAGTGGCCCGTGGTTCTGAACTCATCAGTGGCCCGTGGTTCTGAACTCATCAGTGGCGCGTGGTTCTGAACTCATCAGTGGCACGTGGTTCTGAACTCATCAGTGGCCCGTGGTTCTGAACTCATCAGTGGCCCGTGGTTCTGAACTCATCAGTAACACATGGTTCTGAAGTCATCAGTAACACATGGTTCTGAACTCATCAGTAACACATGGTTCTGAAGTCATCAGTAACACATGGTTCTGAACTCATCAGTAGCCCGTGATTCTGTGTAACCCACATCCATACCCACAAATGCAGTCAGAACCGGAACTAGCCACCTCGTCAGCAAAACATTTTAAGCGGTTCCCCCTCTTGGTAGCAGAGAGAATTTTTGTTAATTTGGTACCGTAATCTACACATTTTGCCATGGGTCATAGATAACATGTTGCAGTTTTAAAGCACGTTTCCTGCAATTATACACATTTGTGCCCCGATTCTTGAAGCTGGGCCTAAGACAAATTTTCCAACTTTTTTTTTTCGTCATCTAAATGTATTTCTTTGCAGAAACGCCTTTTTGAGCATGTGGACTTTCATGTGCCTTAATAACAAACCTGTATGTCATCTGTAAATATACAATCAAACGTGAAAATCACAAAGCTGTTTAGACACAAGAGAATATACAGAATGTCGGCTAGCCATGATTGGTTGAGATAATAAGGGGGGCTGGGACATTCACGAGAAAGTCCGTTCTGTCACTCAAGGCTTCTCTGTCCAATAGCACATCCGGCTCTCTGCTTAACGCAGACATTTGAAAGATCCATAACTCATATGTTCGTCATGGAAAGAGTAGCTACAGCTTTCAATTGTTTAAAAAATATATATTATCTTAATAAGTCAGTTAAGAACAATTTCTTATTTACAATGACGGCCTAGGAACAGTGGGTTAAGTGCCTTGTTCAGAGGCAGAACAACAGTTTTTTTTTCCTTGTCAGCCTCGGGGGATTCGATCTAGCAAACTTTTGGTTAATTTGTCCAACGCTCTAACCACTAGGCTACCCTGCCGCAATAACAGTGTAACCAGCTAGCTAGTCAGTAGCATGCAGTTAATGTTATAGGCAGCTAGCTAGTCAGTAGCATACAGTTAATGTTATAGGCAGCTAGCTAGTCAGTAGCATACAGTTAATGTTATAGCCAGCTAGCTAGTCAGTAGCATGCAGTTAATGTTATAGCCAGCTAGCTAGTCGGTAGCATACAGTTAATGTTATAGCTAGCTAGCTAGTCAGTAGCATGCAGTTAATGTTATAGCCAGCTAGCTAGTCAGTAGCATACAGTTAATGTTATAGCCAGCTAGCTATTCAGTAGCATACAGTTAATGTTATAGGCAGCTAGCTAGTCAGTAGCATGCAGTTAATGTTATAGCCAGCTAGCTAGTCAGTAGCATGCAGTTAATGTTATAGCCAGCTAGCTAGTCAGTGGCATACAGTTAATGTTATAGCCAGCTAGCTAGTCAGTAGCATACAGTTCATGTTATAGCCAGCTAGCTAGTCAGTAGCATGCAGTTCATGTTATAGCCAGCTAGCTGGCTAGCTAGAGACTGCTAACCATGTGTATGTGACAAATAAAATTTGATTTGATTTAGCTAGTCAGTAGCATGCAGTTAATGTTATAGCTAGCTAGCTAGTCAGTAGCATGCAGTTAATGTTATAGCTAGCTAGCTAGTCAGTAGCATGCAGTTAATGTTATAGCCAGCTAGCTAGTCAGTAGCATGCCGTTAATGTTATAGCCAGCTAGCTAGTCAGTAGCATACAGTTAATGTTATAGCCAGCTAGCTACTCAGTAGCATACAATTCATGTTATAGCCAGCTAGCTAGTCAGTAGCATGCAGTTCATGTTATAGCCGGCTAGCTAGTCAGTAGCATGCAGTTAATGTTATAGCTAGCTAGCTAATCAGTAGCATGCAGTTAATGTTATAGCTAGCTAGCTAGTCAGTAGCATGCAGTTAATGTTATAGCTAGCTAGCTAGTCAGTAGCATGCAGTTAATGTTATAGCCAGCTAGCTAGTCAGTAGCATGCAGTTAATGTTATAGCCAGCTAGCTAGCCAGTTGCATTCTGCTGTTAATATTGATTGTGAATGTGCTAAACCATGCATGATACGATACTAATCGTTGTCAGTTTGTCATGTTTAACTAGCTACTGAAAATAGCAACTGTTGTGTGAATGATAATCAGTTAGCAAGCTAATCAAACTAGTCACCTCCCCGACCAAGGCCCTTCTCCCCCGATGGCCCAGTTTGGCCGGGTGACCAGCTCTAGGAAGAGTCTTGGTAATTTCAAACTTCTTCCATTTAAGAATGATGGAGGCCACTGTGTTCATGGGGATCTTCAATGATGCAGAATTTTGCCTCGACACAATCCTGTCTCGGAGCTCAACGGACAATTCCTTCGACCTCATGGCTTGGTTTTTGTTCTGACATGCACTGTCAACTGTGAGACCTTATATAGACAGGTGTGTGTGCCTTTCCAAATCACGTCCAATCAGTTGAATTTACCACAGGTGGACTCCAAATCAAGTTGTAGAAACATATCAAGAACGATCAATGGAAACAGGATGCACCGGAGCTCAATTTCTCGAAAACCTGTTTTCGCTTTCAATTGTGGGGTATTATGTGTAGATTGATGAGGAAATAAAAGTATTTCATCCATTTTAGAACAAGGCTGTGACGTAACAAAATGTGGAAACAGTCAAGAGGTCTGAAAACTTTACGAATAATATATATATTAATTATTATTATTATTATTATTTATTTATTTTATCCAAGGGACTACAAAAAGGGGAGTTGCCCATTCCTCCACTAAACAGTCAGAAATTCCCACAAGATCCTGCTTGGCCTTGCGGAAACATTTACTATGTAAGGTTGTGTGAGTCTTTAAAGCACTGGGACGGCTCTGAACTAAACCAAACAACAGGGGGATATGTCTCCCCTACATCCTAACCCCCCCCCCCTGTCCCCCGTGTCCCCCGTCCCCCCAGTAAACATCATCTTCCTAAGGGCGGTACCAAATGCTGCCCAGTCACTCACTGGGAAGCCCCTGGATAGAGGAGACAAGGGGATCAGAATTACAAATTCGCGTTACCCAACAGGGAGGGATTTCCCAGTCAGAATTTCCCACAACATGATCACGCTTGAAATACCATGACCATCTAAAGGTTTTGTGTGAGTCTAAGTTAAAGATCAACATTACTATCTAAAGTTGTGAAAGTAAGATACTACCGTAACCTTCAACAAACGAACACAACCTCTCCCCAGTGGAAGTGAAGATATCTCATATTTGGTTATATACTGTTCGTGATACTAATACTATACACACGTTCATGCTGAGTCACTGGTGAATACACTGTGGAAACTCCCAGGGTACTGACTGAGACTGGAAATCACAGCAGTAACCTGATGCCCAGCTTCACACACATACATGCACACAAACACAGAGAGAAAGAGAGAGAGAAAGAGACAGACAGCAAGAGACAGACAGACAGACAGACAGACAGACAGACAGAGAGCGAGAGAGGGAGGGAGACAATGAGAGACATACAGCGAGAGACAGACAGACAGAGAGAGAGAGGGGGGAGAGACAGACAGACAAACAGCGAAAGACAGACAGACAGACAGAGAGCGAGAGGGGGGAGAGAGAGGGGGGGAGACAGTGAGAGACATACAGCGAGAGACAGACAGACAGAGAGAGAGAGGGGGGAGAGACAGACAGACAGACAAACAGCGAGAGACAGACAGACAGAGAGCGAGAGGGGGGAGAGAGAGGGGGGGAGACAGTGAGAGACAGACAGACATATAGAGAGAGAGGGGGGAGAGACAGACAGACAAACAGCGAAAGACAGACAGACAGACAGAGAGCGAGAGGGGGGAGAGAGAGGGGGGGAGACAGTGAGAGACATACAGCGAGAGACAGACAGACAGAGAGAGAGAGGGGGGAGAGACAGACAGACAGACAAACAGCGAGAGACAGACAGACAGAGAGCGAGAGGGGGGAGAGAGAGGGGGGGAGACAGTGAGAGACAGACAGACATATAGAGAGAGAGGGGGGAGAGTGAGGGACAGACAGACAGAGAGAGAGAGGGGGGGAGAGACAGACAGAGAGTGACAGACAGACAGAGAGAGGGGGGAGAGACAGACAGACAGAGACAGACAGTTCAGCCTCTCGCCCAGCAAGGCATGCACAGACACGCTACAGTTCTACAAATTGGACAGAGGGGAAAGAAACGAGAGAAAGGACAGAGATGAATGTGGTGTCTGGTCTCACCTAGAACAGTGTGTGTGTGCGTGTGCGTGTGTGTGTGTGTGTGTATTCACCTCAGAGTGATGGGCTGGCTTTACAGCTGGTAGAAGGTATCAGAGTCTGAAGAGAGGATGCTCTTGACCTCGATGTCCGCCTCTATCCCCGACTCAGGTAGGAGGGGCTTCACACTGGAAACACATACAACTACAGGTCAGTAACATACAACTACAGGTCAGTAATATACAACCACAGATCAGTAACATACAACTACAGATCAGTAACATACAACTACAGATGGGTAACATACAACTACAGGTCAGTAACATACAACTACAGGTCAGTAACATACAACTACAGGTCAGTAACATACAACTACAGGTCAGTAACATACAACTACAGATCAGTAACATACAACTACAGGGCAGGTCAGTAATATACAACTACAGGTCAGTAACACACAACTACAGATCAGTAATATACAACTACAGGTCAGTAACATTCAACGACAGGTCAGTAACATACAACTACAGGTAAGTAACATACAACTACAGATCAGTAACATACAACTACAGGGCAGGTCAGTAATATACAACTACAGGTCAATACCATACAACTACAGGTCAGTAACATACAACTACAGGTCAATAACATACAACTACAGGTCAGTAACATACAACTACAGATCAGTAACATACAACTACAGATCAGTAACATACAACTACAGGTCAGTAACACACAACTACAGATCAGTAATATACAACTACAGGTCAGTAACATACAACTACAGGTCAGGTCAGTAACACACAACTACAGGTCAGGTCAGTAACGCACAACTACAGGTCAGTAACATACAACTACAGGTCAGTAATATACAACTACAGGTCAGTAATATACAACTACAGATCAGTAACATACAACTACAGGTCAGTAACATACAACTACAGGTCAGTAACACACAACTACAGGCCAGTAACATACAAGTCAGTAACATACAACTACAGGTCAGTAATATACAACTACAGGTCAGGTCAGTAACATACAACTACAGATCAGGTCAGTAACATACAACTACAGGTCAGTAATATAGAACTACAGATCAGTAACATACAGATCAGTAACATACAACTACAGGTCAGTAACATACAGGTTAGTAACATACAACTACAGGTCAGTAACATACAACTACAGGTCATTAACATACAGGTCAGTAACATACAACTACAGGTCAGTAACATACAAATACAGGTCAGTAACATACAACTACAGATCAGGTCAGTAACATACAACTACAGGTCAGTAACATACAACTACAGATCAGTAACATACAACTACAGGTCAGTAACATACAACTACAGGTCAGTAATATACAACTACAGGTCAGTAATATACAACTACAGATCAGTAACATACAACTACAGGTCAGTAACATACAACTAAAGGTCAGGTCAGTAACATACAACTACAGGTCAGTAACATACAACTACAGGTCAGTAACACACAACTACAGGTCAGTAACATACAGGTCAGTAACATACAACTACAGGTCAGTAACATACAACTACAGATCAGGTCAGTAACATACAACTACAGGTCAGTAACATACAACTACAGGTCAGTAACATACAACTACAGGTCAGGTCAGTAATATACAACTACAGGTCAGTAACATACAACTACAGGTCAGGTCAGTAATATACAACTACAGGTCAGTAACATACAACTACAGATCAGTAACATACAACTACAGGTCAGTAACATACAACTACAGGTCAGGTCAGTAACATACAACTACAGGTCAGTAATATACAACTACAGATCAGTAACATACAACTACAGATCAGTAACATACAACTACAGGTCAGTAACATACAACTACAGGTCAGTAACATACAACTACAGGTCAGTAACATACAACTACAGGTCAGGTCAGTAATATACAACTACAGGTCAGTAACATACAACTACAGATCAGTAACATACAACTACAGGTCAGTAACATACAACTACAGGTCAGTAATATACAACTACAGGTCAGTAACATACAACTACAGATCAGTAACATACAACTACAGGTCAGTAACACACAACTACAGGTCGGTAATATACAACTACAGGTCAGGTCAGTAACATACAGGTCAGTAACATACAACTACAGGTCAGTAACATACAACTACAGGTCAGTAACATACAACTACAGGTCAGTAACATACAACTACAGGTCAGGTCAGTAATATACAACTACAGGTCAGTAACATACAACTACAGATCAGTAACATACAACTACAGGTCAGTAATATACAACTACAGGTCAGTAACATACAACTACAGATCAGTAACATACAACTACAGGTCGGTAATATACAACTACAGGTCAGGTCAGTAACATACAGGTCAGTAACATACAACTACAGGTCAGTAACATACAACTACAGGTCAGTAATATACAGATCAGTAACATACAACTACAGGTCAGTAACACACAACTACAGGTCAGTAATATACAACTACAGGTCAGGTCAGTAACATACAGGTCAGTAACATACAACTACAGGTCAGTAACACACAACTACAGGTCAGTAACATACAACTACAGGTCAGTAAAATACAACTACAGATCAGTAATATACAACTACAGGTCAGTAATATACAACTACAGGTCAGTAATATACAACTACAGGTCAGTAACATACAACTAAAGGTCAGTAACATACAACTACAGGTCAGGTCAGTAACACACAACTACAGGTCAGTAACATACAACTACAGGTCAGTAACATACAACTAAAGGTCAGTAACATACAACTACAGGTCGGTAATATACAACTACAGGTCAGGTCAGTAACATACAGGTCAGTAACATACAACTACAGGTCAGTAACATACAACTACAGGTCAGTAATATACAGATCAGTAACATACAACTACAGGTCAGTAACACACAACTACAGGTCAGTAATATACAACTACAGGTCAGGTCAGTAACATACAGATCAGTAACATACAACTACAGGTCAGTAACACACAACTACAGGTCGGTAATATACAACTACAGGTCAGGTCAGTAACATACAGGTCAGTAACATACAACTACAGGTCAGTAACACACAACTACAGGTCAGTAACATACAACTACAGGTCAGTAAAATACAACTACAGATCAGTAATATACAACTACAGGTCAGTAATATACAACTACAGGTCAGTAATATACAACTACAGGTCAGGTCAGTAACATACAACTACAGATCAGGTCAGTAACATACAACTACAGGTCAGTAATATACAACTACAGATCAGTAACATACAGATCAGTAACATACAACTACAGGTCAGTAACATACAGGTTAGTAACATACAACTACAGGTCAGTAACAAACAACTACAGATCAGGTCAGTAACATACAACTACAGGTCAGTAACATACAACTACAGATCAGTAACATACAACTACAGGTCAGTAACATAATACTACAGGTCAGTAATATACAACTACAGGTCAGTAATATACAACTACAGATCAGTAACATACAACTACAGGTCAGTAACATACAACTAAAGGTCAGGTCAGTAACATACAACTACAGGTCAGTAACATACAACTACAGGTCAGTAACACACAACTACAGGTCAGTAACATACAGGTCAGTAACATACAACTACAGGTCAGTAACATACAACTACAGATCAGGTCAGTAACATACAACTACAGGTCAGTAACATACAACTACAGGTCAGTAACATACAACTACAGGTCAGGTCAGTAATATACAACTACAGGTCAGTAACATACAACTACAGATCAGTAACATACAACTACAGGTCAGTAACATACAACTAAAGGTCAGGTCAGTAACATACAACTACAGGTCAGTAATATACAACTACAGATCAGTAACATACAACTACAGATCAGTAACATACAACTACAGGTCAGTAACATACAACTACAGGTCAGTAACATACAACTACAGGTCAGGTCAGTAATATACAACTACAGGTCAGTAACATACAACTACAGGTCAGTAACACACAACTACAGGTCAGGTCAGTAACACACAACTACAGGTCAGGTCAGTAACGCACAACTACAGGTCAGTAACATACAACTACAGGTCAGTAATATACAACTACAGATTAGTAACATAGAACTACAGGTCAGTAATATACAACTACAGGTCAGTAACATACAACTACAGATCAGTAACATACAACTACAGGTCAGTAACATACAACTACAGGTCAGTAACATACAACTACAGGTCAGTAATATACAACTATAGGTCAGTAATATACAACTACAGATCAGTAACATACAACTACAGGTCAGTAACATACAACTAAAGGTCAGGTCAGTAACATACAACTACAGGTCAGTAACATACAACTACAGGTCAGTAACACACAACTACAGGTCAGTAACATACAGGTCAGTAACATACAACTACAGGTCAGTAACATACAACTACAGATCAGGTCAGTAACATACAACTACAGGTCAGTAACATACAACTACAGGTCAGTAACATACAACTACAGGTCAGGTCAGTAATATACAACTACAGGTCAGTAACATACAACTACAGGTCAGGTCAGTAATATACAACTACAGGTCAGTAACATACAACTACAGATCAGTAACATACAACTACAGGTCAGTAACATACAACTACAGGTCAGGTCAGTAACATACAACTACAGGTCAGTAAAATACAACTACAGATCAGTAACATACAACTACAGATCAGTAACATACAACTACAGGTCAGTAACATACAACTACAGGTCAGTAACATACAACTACAGGTCAGTAACATACAACTACAGGTCAGTAACATACAACTACAGGTCAGGTCAGTAATATACAACTACAGGTCAGTAACATACAACTACAGATCAGTAACATACAACTACAGGTCAGTAACATACAACTACAGGTCAGTAATATACAACTACAGGTCAGTAACATACAACTACAGATCAGTAACATACAACTACAGGTCAGTAACACACAACTACAGGTCGGTAATATACAACTACAGGTCAGGTCAGTAACATACAGGTCAGTAACATACAACTACAGGTCAGTAACATACAACTACAGGTCAGTAACATACAACTACAGGTCAGTAACATACAACTACAGGTCAGGTCAGTAATATACAACTACAGGTCAGTAACATACAACTACAGATCAGTAACATACAACTACAGGTCAGTAACATACAACTACAGGTCAGTAATATACAACTACAGGTCAGTAACATACAACTACAGATCAGTAACATACAACTACAGGTCAGTACCACACAACTACAGGTCGGTAATATACAACTACAGGTCAGGTCAGTAACATACAGGTCAGTAACATACAACTACAGGTCAGTAACATACAACTACAGGTCAGTAATATACAGATCAGTAACATACAACTACAGGTCAGTAACACACAACTACAGGTCAGTAATATACAACTACAGGTCAGGTCAGTAACATACAGGTCAGTAACATACAACTACAGGTCAGTAACACACAACTACAGGTCAGTAACATACAACTACAGGTCAGTAAAATACAACTACAGATAAGTAATATACAACTACAGGTCAGTAATATACAACTACAGGTCAGTAATATACAACTACAGGTCAGGTCAGTAACATACAACTACAGATCAGGTCAGTAACATACAACTACAGGTCAGTAATATACAACTACAGATCAGTAACATACAGATCAGTAACATACAACTACAGGTCAGTAACATACAGGTTAGTAACATACAACTACAGGTCAGTAACAAACAACTACAGATCAGGTCAGTAACATACAACTACAGGTCAGTAACATACAACTACAGATCAGTAACATACAACTACAGGTCAGTAACATAATACTACAGGTCAGTAATATACAACTACAGGTCAGTAATATACAACTACAGATCAGTAACATACAACTACAGGTCAGTAACATACAACTAAAGGTCAGGTCAGTAACATACAACTACAGGTCAGTAACACACAACTACAGGTCAGTAACATACAGGTCAGTAACATACAACTACAGGTCAGTAACATACAACTACAGGTCAGTAACATACAACTACAGATCAGGTCAGTAACATACAACTACAGGTCAGTAACATACAACTACAGGTCAGTAACATACAACTACAGGTCAGGTCAGTAATATACAACTACAGGTCAGTAACATACAACTACAGATCAGTAACATACAACTACAGGTCAGTAACATACAACTAAAGGTCAGGTCAGTAACATACAACTACAGGTCAGTAATATACAACTACAGATCAGTAACATACAACTACAGATCAGTAACATACAACTACAGGTCAGTAACATACAACTACAGGTCAGTAATATACAACTATAGGTCAGTAATATACAACTACAGATCAGTAACATACAACTACAGGTCAGTAACATACAACTAAAGGTCAGGTCAGTAACATACAACTACAGGTCAGTAACATACAACTACAGGTCAGTAACACACAACTACAGGTCAGTAACATACAGGTCAGTAACATACAACTACAGGTCAGTAACATACAACTACAGATCAGGTCAGTAACATACAACTACAGGTCAGTAACATACAACTACAGGTCAGTAACATACAACTACAGATCAGGTCAGTAATATACAACTACAGGTCAGTAACATACAACTACAGGTCAGGTCAGTAATATACAACTACAGGTCAGTAACATACAACTACAGATCAGTAACATACAACTACAGGTCAGTAACATACAACTACAGGTCAGGTCAGTAACATACAACTACAGGTCAGTAAAATACAACTACAGATCAGTAACATACAACTACAGATCAGTAACATACAACTACAGGTCAGTAACATACAACTACAGGTCAGTAACATACAACTACAGGTCAGTAACATACAACTACAGGTCAGTAACATACAACTACAGGTCAGGTCAGTAATATACAACTACAGGTCAGTAACATACAACTACAGATCAGTAACATACAACTACAGGTCAGTAACATACAACTACAGGTCAGTAATATACAACTACAGGTCAGTAACATACAACTACAGATCAGTAACATACAACTACAGGTCAGTAACACACAACTACAGGTCGGTAATATACAACTACAGGTCAGGTCAGTAACATACAGGTCAGTAACATACAACTACAGGTCAGTAACATACAACTACAGGTCAGTAACATACAACTACAGGTCAGTAACATACAACTACAGGTCAGGTCAGTAATATACAACTACAGGTCAGTAACATACAACTACAGATCAGTAACATACAACTACAGGTCAGTAACATACAACTACAGGTCAGTAATATACAACTACAGGTCAGTAACATACAACTACAGATCAGTAACATACAACTACAGGTCAGTAACACACAACTACAGGTCGGTAATATACAACTACAGGTCAGGTCAGTAACATACAGGTCAGTAACATACAACTACAGGTCAGTAACATACAACTACAGGTCAGTAATATACAGATCAGTAACATACAACTACAGGTCAGTAACACACAACTACAGGTCAGTAATATACAACTACAGGTCAGGTCAGTAACATACAGGTCAGTAACATACAACTACAGGTCAGTAACACACAACTACAGGTCAGTAACATACAACTACAGGTCAGTAAAATACAACTACAGATAAGTAATATACAACTACAGGTCAGTAATATACAACTACAGGTCAGTAATATACAACTACAGGTCAGGTCAGTAACATACAACTACAGATCAGGTCAGTAACATACAACTACAGGTCAGTAATATACAACTACAGATCAGTAACATACAGATCAGTAACATACAACTACAGGTCAGTAACATACAGGTTAGTAACATACAACTACAGGTCAGTAACAAACAACTACAGATCAGGTCAGTAACATACAACTACAGGTCAGTAACATACAACTACAGATCAGTAACATACAACTACAGGTCAGTAACATAATACTACAGGTCAGTAATATACAACTACAGGTCAGTAATATACAACTACAGATCAGTAACATACAACTACAGGTCAGTAACATACAACTAAAGGTCAGGTCAGTAACATACAACTACAGGTCAGTAACACACAACTACAGGTCAGTAACATACAGGTCAGTAACATACAACTACAGGTCAGTAACATACAACTACAGATCAGGTCAGTAACATACAACTACAGATCAGGTCAGTAACATACAACTACAGGTCAGTAACATACAACTACAGGTCAGGTCAGTAATATACAACTACAGGTCAGTAACATACAACTACAGATCAGTAACATACAACTACAGGTCAGTAACATACAACTAAAGGTCAGGTCAGTAACATACAACTACAGGTCAGTAATATACAACTACAGATCAGTAACATACAACTACAGATCAGTAACATACAACTACAGGTCAGTAACATACAACTACAGGTCAGTAACATACAACTACAGGTCAGTAACATACAACTACAGGTCAGGTCAGTAATATACAACTACAGGTCAGTAACATACAACTACAGGTCAGTAACACACAACTACAGGTCAGGTCAGTAACACACAACTACAGGTCAGGTCAGTAACGCACAACTACAGGTCAGTAACATACAACTACAGGTCAGTAATATACAACTACAGATTAGTAACATAGAACTACAGGTCAGTAATATACAACTACAGGTCAGTAACATACAACTACAGATCAGTAACATACAACTACAGGTCAGTAACACACAACTACAGGTCGGTAATATACAACTACAGGTCAGGTCAGTAACATACAGGTCAGTAACATACAACTACAGGTCAGTAACATACAACTACAGGTCAGTAACATACAGATCAGTAACATACAACTACAGGTCAGTAACACACAACTACAGGTCGGTAATATACAACTACAGGTCAGGTCAGTAACATACAGGTCAGTAACACACAACTACAGGTCAGTAATATACAACTACAGGTCAGGTCAGTAACATACAGGTCAGTAACATACAACTACAGGTCAGTAACACACAACTACAGGTCAGTAACATACAACTACAGATCAGGTCAGTAACATACAACTACAGGTCATTAACATACAACTACAGGTCAGTAACATACAACTACAGGTCAGTAAAATACAACTACAGATTAGTAATATACAACTACAGGTCAGTAATATACAACTACAGGTCAGTAATATACAACTACAGGTCAGGTCAGTAACACACAACTACAGGTCAGTAACACACAACTACAGGTCAGTAACACACAACTACAGGTCAGTAATATACAACTACAGGTCAAGTCAGTAACACACAACTACAGGTTAGTAACATACAACTACAGATCAGTAACATACAACTACAGGTCAGTAACATACAACTACAAATCAGTAACATACAACTACAGGTCAGTAACATACAACTACAGGTCAGGTCAGTAACACACAACTACAGGTCAGTAACATACAACTACAGGTCAGTAACATACAACTAAAGGTCAGTAACATACAACTACAGGTCAGGTCAGTAACACACAACTACAGGTCAGTAACATACAACTACAGGTCAGTAACATACAACTACAGGTCAGGTCAGTAACACACAACTACAGGTCAGTAACATACAACTACAGGTCAGTAATATACAACTACAGGTCAGTAACATACAACTACAGGTCAGGTCAGTAACATACAACTACAGGTCAGTTACATACAACTACAGGTCAGTAACATACAACTACAGGTCAGGTCAATAACACACAACTAAAGGTCAGTAACATACAACTACAGGTCAGTAACACACAACTACAGATCAGTAATATACAACTACAGGTCAGTAAAATACAACTACAGATCAGTAACATACAACTACAGGTCAGTAATTAACAACTACAGGTCAGTAACATACAACTACAGATCAGTAACATACAATTACAGGTCAGTAACATACAACTACAGATCAGGTCAGTAACACACAACTACAGGTCAGTAACATACAACTACAGGTCAGTAATATACAACTACAGGTCAGTAACATACAACTACAGGTCAGTAACATACAACTACAGGTCAGGTCAGTAACACACAACTACAGGTCAGTAACATACAACTACAGGTCAGTAATATACAACTATAGGTCAGTAACATACAACTACAGGTCAGTAATATACAACTACAGATCAGTAACATACAACTACAGATCAGTAATATACAACTACAGGTCAGTAAAATACAACTACAGATCAGTAACATACAACTACAGATCAGTAATATACAACTACAGGTCAGTAATATACAACTACAGGTCAGTAATATACAACTACAGGTCAGGTCAGTAACACACAACTACAGGTCAGTAACACACAACTACAGGTCAGTAACATACAACTACAGGTCAGTAATATACAACTACAGGTCAAGTCAGTAACACACAACTACAGGTTAGTAACATACAACTACGGTTCAGTAATATACAACTACAGATCAGTAACATACAACTACAGGTCAGTAACATACAACTACAGGTCAGTAACATACAACTACAGGTCAGTAATATACAACTACAGGTCAGTAACATACAACTACAGATCAGTAACATACAACTACAGGTCAGTAACATACAACTACAGATCAGTAACATACAACTACAGGTCAGTAACAGAACTACAGGTCAGTAATATACAACTACAGGTCAGTAACATACAACTACAGATCAGTAACATACAACTACCGGTCAGTAACATACAACTACAGGTCAGGTCAGTAACATACAACTACAGGTCAGTAACATACAGGTCAGTAATATACAACTAGTCAGGTCAGTAACATACAACTACAGGTCAGTAACACACAACTACAGGTCAGTAACATACAGGTCAGTAACATACAACTACAGGTCAGTAACATACAACTACAGGTCAGTAACATACAACTACAGATCAGGTCAGTAACATACAACTACAGGTCAGTAACATACAACTACAGGTCAGTAACATACAACTACAGGTCAGGTCAGTAATATACAACTACAGGTCAGTAACATACAACTACAGATCAGTAACATACAACTACAGGTCAGTAACATACAACTAAAGGTCAGGTCAGTAACATACAACTACAGGTCAGTAATATACAACTACAGATCAGTAACATACAACTACAGATCAGTAACATACAACTACAGATCAGTAACATACAATTACAGGTCAGTAACATACAACTACAGATCAGGTCAGTAACACACAACTACAGGTCAGTAACATACAACTACAGGTCAGTAATATACAACTACAGGTCAGTAACATACAACTACAGGTCAGTAACATACAACTACAGGTCAGGTCAGTAACACACAACTACAGGTCAGTAACATACAACTACAGGTCAGTAATATACAACTATAGGTCAGTAACATACAACTACAGGTCAGTAATATACAACTACAGATCAGTAACATACAACTACAGATCAGTAATATACAACTACAGGTCAGTAAAATACAACTACAGATCAGTAACATACAACTACAGATCAGTAATATACAACTACAGGTCAGTAATATACAACTACAGTCAGTAATATACAACTACAGGTCAGGTCAGTAACACACAACTACAGGTCAGTAACACACAACTACAGGTCAGTAACATACAACTACAGGTCAGTAATATACAACTACAGGTCAAGTCAGTAACACACAACTACAGGTTAGTAACATACAACTACGGTTCAGTAATATACAACTACAGATCAGTAACATACAACTACAGGTCAGTAACATACAACTACAGGTCAGTAACATACAACTACAGGTCAGTAATATACAACTACAGGTCAGTAACATACAACTACAGATCAGTAACATACAACTACAGGTCAGTAACATACAACTACAGATCAGTAACATACAACTACAGGTCAGTAACAGAACTACAGGTCAGTAATATACAACTACAGGTCAGTAACATACAACTACAGATCAGTAACATACAACTACCGGTCAGTAACATACAACTACAGGTCAGGTCAGTAACATACAACTACAGGTCAGTAACATACAGGTCAGTAATATACAACTAGTCAGGTCAGTAACATACAACTACAGGTCAGTAACACACAACTACAGGTCAGTAACATACAGGTCAGTAACATACAACTACAGGTCAGTAACATACAACTACAGGTCAGTAACATACAACTACAGATCAGGTCAGTAACATACAACTACAGGTCAGTAACATACAACTACAGGTCAGTAACATACAACTACAGGTCAGGTCAGTAATATACAACTACAGGTCAGTAACATACAACTACAGATCAGTAACATACAACTACAGGTCAGTAACATACAACTAAAGGTCAGGTCAGTAACATACAACTACAGGTCAGTAATATACAACTACAGATCAGTAACATACAACTACAGATCAGTAACATACAACTACAGGTCAGTAACATACAACTACAGGTCAGTAACATACAACTACAGGTCAGGTCAGTAATATACAACTACAGGTCAGTAACATACAACTACAGGTCAGTAACACACAACTACAGGTCAGGTCAGTAACACACAACTACAGGTCAGGTCAGTAACGCACAACTACAGGTCAGTAACATACAACTACAGGTCAGTAATATACAACTACAGATTAGTAACATAGAACTACAGGTCAGTAATATACAACTACAGGTCAGTAACATACAACTACAGATCAGTAACATACAACTACAGGTCAGTAACATACAACTACAGGTCAGTAACATACAACTACAGGTCAGTAATATACAACTATAGGTCAGTAATATACAACTACAGATCAGTAACATACAACTACAGGTCAGTAACATACAACTAAAGGTCAGGTCAGTAACATACAACTACAGGTCAGTAACATACAACTACAGGTCAGTAACACACAACTACAGGTCAGTAACATACAGGTCAGTAACATACAACTACAGGTCAGTAACATACAACTACAGATCAGGTCAGTAACATACAACTACAGGTCAGTAACATACAACTACAGGTCAGTAACATACAACTACAGATCAGGTCAGTAATATACAACTACAGGTCAGTAACATACAACTACAGGTCAGGTCAGTAATATACAACTACAGGTCAGTAACATACAACTACAGATCAGTAACATACAACTACAGGTCAGTAACATACAACTACAGGTCAGGTCAGTAACATACAACTACAGGTCAGTAAAATACAACTACAGATCAGTAACATACAACTACAGATCAGTAACATACAACTACAGGTCAGTAACATACAACTACAGGTCAGTAACATACAACTACAGGTCAGTAACATACAACTACAGGTCAGTAACATACAACTACAGGTCAGGTCAGTAATATACAACTACAGGTCAGTAACATACAACTACAGATCAGTAACATACAACTACAGGTCAGTAACATACAACTACAGGTCAGTAATATACAACTACAGGTCAGTAACATACAACTACAGATCAGTAACATACAACTACAGGTCAGTAACACACAACTACAGGTCGGTAATATACAACTACAGGTCAGGTCAGTAACATACAGGTCAGTAACATACAACTACAGGTCAGTAACATACAACTACAGGTCAGTAACATACAACTACAGGTCAGTAACATACAACTACAGGTCAGGTCAGTAATATACAACTACAGGTCAGTAACATACAACTACAGATCAGTAACATACAACTACAGGTCAGTAACATACAACTACAGGTCAGTAATATACAACTACAGGTCAGTAACATACAACTACAGATCAGTAACATACAACTACAGGTCAGTAACACACAACTACAGGTCGGTAATATACAACTACAGGTCAGGTCAGTAACATACAGGTCAGTAACATACAACTACAGGTCAGTAACATACAACTACAGGTCAGTAATATACAGATCAGTAACATACAACTACAGGTCAGTAACACACAACTACAGGTCAGTAATATACAACTACAGGTCAGGTCAGTAACATACAGGTCAGTAACATACAACTACAGGTCAGTAACACACAACTACAGGTCAGTAACATACAACTACAGGTCAGTAAAATACAACTACAGATAAGTAATATACAACTACAGGTCAGTAATATACAACTACAGGTCAGTAATATACAACTACAGGTCAGGTCAGTAACATACAACTACAGATCAGGTCAGTAACATACAACTACAGGTCAGTAATATACAACTACAGATCAGTAACATACAGATCAGTAACATACAACTACAGGTCAGTAACATACAGGTTAGTAACATACAACTACAGGTCAGTAACAAACAACTACAGATCAGGTCAGTAACATACAACTACAGGTCAGTAACATACAACTACAGATCAGTAACATACAACTACAGGTCAGTAACATAATACTACAGGTCAGTAATATACAACTACAGGTCAGTAATATACAACTACAGATCAGTAACATACAACTACAGGTCAGTAACATACAACTAAAGGTCAGGTCAGTAACATACAACTACAGGTCAGTAACACACAACTACAGGTCAGTAACATACAGGTCAGTAACATACAACTACAGGTCAGTAACATACAACTACAGGTCAGTAACATACAACTACAGATCAGGTCAGTAACATACAACTACAGGTCAGTAACATACAACTACAGGTCAGTAACATACAACTACAGGTCAGGTCAGTAATATACAACTACAGGTCAGTAACATACAACTACAGATCAGTAACATACAACTACAGGTCAGTAACATACAACTAAAGGTCAGGTCAGTAACATACAACTACAGGTCAGTAATATACAACTACAGATCAGTAACATACAACTACAGATCAGTAACATACAACTACAGGTCAGTAACATACAACTACAAGTCAGTAACATACAACTACAGGTCAGTAACATACAACTACAGGTCAGGTCAGTAATATACAACTACAGGTCAGTAACATACAACTACAGGTCAGTAACACACAACTACAGGTCAGGTCAGTAACACACAACTACAGGTCAGGTCAGTAACGCACAACTACAGGTCAGTAACATACAACTACAGGTCAGTAATATACAACTACAGATTAGTAACATAGAACTACAGGTCAGTAATATACAACTACAGGTCAGTAACATACAACTACAGATCAGTAACATACAACTACAGGTCAGTAACACACAACTACAGGTCGGTAATATACAACTACAGGTCAGGTCAGTAACATACAGGTCAGTAACATACAACTACAGGTCAGTAACATACAACTACAGGTCAGTAACATACAGATCAGTAACATACAACTACAGGTCAGTAACACACAACTACAGGTCGGTAATATACAACTACAGGTCAGGTCAGTAACATACAGGTCAGTAACACACAACTACAGGTCAGTAATATACAACTACAGGTCAGGTCAGTAACATACAGGTCAGTAACATACAACTACAGGTCAGTAACACACAACTACAGGTCAGTAACATACAACTACAGATCAGGTCAGTAACATACAACTACAGGTCATTAACATACAACTACAGGTCAGTAACATACAACTACAGGTCAGTAAAATACAACTACAGATTAGTAATATACAACTACAGGTCAGTAATATACAACTACAGGTCAGTAATATACAACTACAGGTCAGGTCAGTAACACACAACTACAGGTCAGTAACACACAACTACAGGTCAGTAACACACAACTACAGGTCAGTAATATACAACTACAGGTCAAGTCAGTAACACACAACTACAGCTTAGTAACATACAACTACAGATCAGTAACATACAACTACAGGTCAGTAACATACAACTACAAATCAGTAACATACAACTACAGGTCAGTAACATACAACTACAGGTCAGGTCAGTAACACACAACTACAGGTCAGTAACATACAACTACAGGTCAGTAACATACAACTAAAGGTCAGTAACATACAACTACAGGTCAGGTCAGTAACACACAACTACAGGTCAGTAACATACAACTACAGGTCAGTAACATACAACTACAGGTCAGGTCAGTAACACACAACTACAGGTCAGTAACATACAACTACAGGTCAGTAATATACAACTACAGGTCAGTAACATACAACTACAGGTCAGGTCAGTAACATACAACTACAGGTCAGTAACATACAACTACAGGTCAGTAACATACAACTACAGGTCAGGTCAATAACACACAACTAAAGGTCAGTAACATACAACTACAGGTCAGTAACACACAACTACAGATCAGTAATATACAACTACAGGTCAGTAAAATACAACTACAGATCAGTAACATACAACTACAGGTCAGTAATTAACAACTACAGGTCAGTAACATACAACTACAGATCAGTAACATACAATTACAGGTCAGTAACATACAACTACAGATCAGGTCAGTAACACACAACTACAGGTCAGTAACATACAACTACAGGTCAGTAATATACAACTACAGGTCAGTAACATACAACTACAGGTCAGTAACATACAACTACAGGTCAGGTCAGTAACACACAACTACAGGTCAGTAACATACAACTACAGGTCAGTAATATACAACTATAGGTCAGTAACATACAACTACAGGTCAGTAATATACAACTACAGATCAGTAACATACAACTACAGATCAGTAATATACAACTACAGGTCAGTAAAATACAACTACAGATCAGTAACATACAACTACAGATCAGTAATATACAACTACAGGTCAGTAATATACAACTACAGGTCAGTAATATACAACTACAGGTCAGGTCAGTAACACACAACTACAGGTCAGTAACACACAACTACAGGTCAGTAACATACAACTACAGGTCAGTAATATACAACTACAGGTCAAGTCAGTAACACACAACTACAGGTTAGTAACATACAACTACGGTTCAGTAATATACAACAACAGGTCAGTAATATACAACTACAGATCAGTAACATACAACTACAGGTCAGTAACATACAACTACAGGTCAGTAACATACAACTACAGGTCAGTAATATACAACTACAGGTCAGTAACATACAACTACAGATCAGTAACATACAACTACAGGTCAGTAACATACAACTACAGATCAGTAACATACAACTACAGGTCAGTAACAGAACTACAGGTCAGTAATATACAACTACAGGTCAGTAACATACAACTACAGATCAGTAACATACAACTACCGGTCAGTAACATACAACTACAGGTCAGGTCAGTAACATACAACTACAGGTCAGTAACATACAGGTCAGTAATATACAACTACAGATCAGTAACATACAATTACAGATCACTTACATTACAGATCACTAACATACAACTACAGGTCAGGTCAGTAACATACAACTACAGGTCAGTAACATACAGGTCAGTAATATACAACTACAGGTCAGTAACATACAATTACAGATCACTAACATTACAGATCACTAACATACAACTACAGGTCAGGTCAGTAACATACAACTACAGGTCAGTAACATACAACTACAGGTCAGGTCAGTAACACACAACTACAGGTCAGTAACATACAACTACAGGTCAGTAATATACAACTACAGGTCAGTAACACACAACTACAGGTCAGTAACATACAACTACAGGTCAGGTCAGTAACATACAACTACAGGTCAGTAACATACAACTACAGGTCAAGTCAGTAACATACAACTACAGGTCAGTAACATACAACTACAGGTCAGTAATATACAACTACAGGTCAGGTCAGTAACATACAACTACAGGTCAGTAACATACAACTACAGGTCAGTAACACACAACTACAGGTCAGTAACATTTTTGCCAATTAGCGCAAAACTGTTGGAATCATGGAAATATAATTACTATTCTAATTATATAGTTAGAATATAATAGTGGGCATTTTGAATACAGTGTTGTTTGAGATGAACAAGAATGAAAATGCCAGGGAGGAGTTATTGTGATGGTAGGAACTAAAGTGTTGATAAGTGTTTCCTAGGGGACCCTATAAGCTTTGGCTACATTGCATGTTTGCTCTTACTCAGTACAGTTATTAGCTAGCTAGCTAGCTATTAGCGGCTAACAATTAGCATCTTATAAGATTTAGGGCAACTTGCTAAGAAAAGACAAGACTAGCTGTTTGCTAATGTATGACACAAACTAATAGTGTCATTATAGAACGCTGGAGGATTTATATTAAGAAGCAAAGTGAAAACAGCATCGTTGTCATCAACATTGTTGTCATCAGCATCGTTGCATGTGCTGCATTGACCAGGCAGAGACTGAACGCAAGTGTGTGGTTGAGGAACATCAAATGCGCTCCTTGGCTGACAGGGGGCGTGGTTAGGTCTGTGTGGAAAGTGGCACCGAGAGAAAGCGCTATAGAAGGTAAAGTTAAAACCCAAACCGGTCCCTGCATCAACACCGGTATATCATAAAATATGGTATACCATCCACCCTTAAACTCAGCTCAGAGTTCAACTTACTTGTGTTATGAGTTGTAATAGTAGAATGGCGGCACAAAGTGAAATTAATTGGGTATTGAACGGGCATTTGTCCTATTATGTCATTCGCTGACAGACCTTAGAGAGCTATTTATAACCAGTCAGGAATGTCCAGTTGATTAACGACTGGCCATATTAGCTAGCTGGGTAAATTAGGCTTACCAGCTTTCTACATCTTAGATACCATGGCCAGATTACATGCCCAGGGGCCTCGCCTCGACTCGACCCCCCCCCCCCCCCAGGGGGCCCTCATTGATTTTGTTGAGTCACTCAGGTATCAGATGAACACACAGGAAATTAGCTTTAAAATTGCCAAACGTTCTCTCCGCAGACAAGAGGTGTGTTAACAGTTTGGGTTCGCCATGTGGGGATTTGTTACTGTTGCCTTTAAATGACAATATCCAACAGGACCCTTGTGTGACCGGACCCTCTAAAATAGTAGCAGAGTACCCCTGTATAGTAGATGATAGTATAGTACCCCTGTATAATAGATAGTATAGTACCCCTGTATAATAGATGATAGTAGAGTACACACAGTATAATAGATGATAGTATAGTACCCCTGTATAATAGATGATAGTATAGTACCCCTGTATAATAGATGATAGTATAGTACCCCTCTATAATAGATAGTGTAGTACCCCTGTATATTAGATGATAGTATATTACCCCTGTATATTAGATGATAGTAGAGTACCCCTGTATATTAGATGATAGTATAGTACCCCTGTATATTAGATGATAGTAGATTACCCCTGTATATTAGATGATAGTATAGTACCCCTGTATATTAGATGATAGTAGATTACCCCTGTATATTAGATGATAGTAGATTACCCCTGTATATTAGATGATAGTAGATTACCCCTGTATATTATATGATAGTAGATTACCCCTGTATATTAGATGTGTTTTTTAAATAAAGTTTTAGTCAACCATGATGAGTCTAGAGGAGTAGTTCTTAGATGAGCACAAGTTAAGTTAATTAATTTAGATGCCTTCAGAATTAGGTTCTTATTCTCTAACACCCCCCTTTACCCCACTTGGCCTTCTCCTTACAGAAACGGGTAAACAGCTCAAATTGGGAAAAAGTCTGATTTAATTTGATAATAATTGCATCATTTCATTTGAAATATTTTTATTTTCAGTGTTGTGTTTAACTCAGGCCTTTTGATTCAGGGAGCAATGTTTTAAAAAATATAAGAAATATTGATTTGTTTATAACTTTTGGGGGACTTTGAAAACGGTTATGGTAAAAAGATTTTGGTGAAAATGTTGGTAAAATGCATAATATCTGATGAAAAGCATAATAATAATTGTGAAATAGATAAGTACAGATCCTATTCTCAGTTACTCAAGAGGAAGTTTCGTGAGAAAAACCCATTTAGCTGTTAAATGGGCTAGTAGTAGATGTTACATGATAATACAATATACTGTATTCTGAAGACAGTATATTGTAACATGTACCAATTTGCATGGTTACTAATGGAATACAACTACCGTAGCCAGTAGATATGAATAGAGCAGGTGGTCCGTCGGTATCTGGATCCAGAAACTCAGCCGGGATCAGCACACCAGACAGCTACAGAATGTAAACAGTGAAGCCTCACCAAGATGCCATGGTTCTCCAATTACCAGACGAATGAAACGCAACGACAGAAACCGCACACCAGCTCATAGTCTTTATAGCCGTTATGATATGGAAATAATAATGTCCTACTCACCCATAAATAAATCAAAGAATAGCTTTAGCTTTTAGGAGAAAGACAACTGATATCCCGTGTTAGCCTGGAACCGAGCGATGGGAATCCATGTCGGTCCTTGGTGGGGAAAAAGGCCAATATCCTCAGAATTTGATAAAAAAAAACGTTGCAGTTTACGCAGAAATCAATATGACGAACAACAATTACTTTGTCAAGAACAATAAATGTCCTCGTTTTATAATGTTGTAGAACAGGAAGCCAGGTTGACAGCTCAAAAGAGGAGGCTCCTGCCCCGCTCACCGGTTCAACCGAGAAAATAAATGGAACGTCATCAACATTCAACTATTTCCCGTTGAAATAAAACATTTTAAAAAATCAAGCCTCAGCGATCAAACGATAATTATAAACGAAATCAAAGAATGACCGTCATACACTAGAAACCTTGTTAAATCGTTTTAGCTGCGTAGGCTACAGCCCCGAGAGAGAGACATCCGAAGAGTTACAAAAAAATAGGACGCTTGTAAACTAAAGCCATTATTATCGCCACACGAGGGAGTAGTCACGCACCTTTCTGTCAAATGAAACTTTGTACCATTGGCGGTGTCCGAATACCCATTCTAGCGTACTACATACTTAAACTGCATACTATTTGCTAATCACCGCGTACTATTTAGCAGGTACGATTTAGTTAAACATATGCAGTATGCAACCGCATCAACGCAGTAGCGGCTCCTGATTGGCTGGGTAGGTGGGGTGGGTTAACAGACATGCTTCACATTAACCAGTCTGGCAACCAGCCTGGCACCCAGCCTGGCAACCAGCCTAGCAACCAACCTGACAACCAGCCTGACAATAGCTTGACAATCAGCCTGACAACCAGCCTGACAATAGCTTGACAACCAGCCTGACAATAGCTCATTTCCATTGTGATTCATTCCTCTAGACTCTGAATAGAACAGGAATGGAGTTATAGAACTACTCAGGCCCCCTTCAAAGTTCCTTAATTTTGTGGCTAGAGTCAAATACTTTCTGTGGCACACATCAGAGTCAAATACTTTCTCTAGAACAAACTTCAGGTCAGAATAGGCAACCGCGGTTCGGCACAACAACAACGAGCCCCCGACCATCCGCGTCTTGATCTTTTTTTGCAGGTGCTGGTTTTGCACACGGCTATATCGGTCCGAGAATCTTTTTGCCAGTGCTGTCTCTGCAGATGGCTATATCGGTCCGAGAATCTTTTTGCCAGTGCTGTCTCTGCAGATGGCTATATCGGTCCTCTAATACAGGACTATTAAAGGCCCGGTGCACTACTTTTGTGAAAAGATAATTAGTTATTTATTTTTGTATTATTAATCAAATAAAATCGGATTTTTCAGCGGCTATGTACTTAGCCTACATTTGAACACGACCGCAGAAGTTACGGGCATCTTCCCAATGACTGCAAGTAGCCTAGTCATGTTGTTTGGCTTCTTGAAGAGAACTAGGGCCTATCACTTGCAGCCCACCTCTTCCAAAATGCATTGTGTAAAAATATGCATCCGAATTCTACTAGATGAAGAGGTGGAATCTATATAACAGCTTGGTATTCAAGTCATACTGTAACGGTTTTCTTCCTGGGAAGGAGAAGCGGACCAAAACGCAGCGTGGTTAGGGTTAAACATCTTTAATCAAGACGAATACCAGGAAAAACACTACAAATATACAAAACGATAAATGTGAAAACCAAAACAGTCCTGTGTGGTGAAACAGACACAGAAACAACCACCCACAAAACAGGCTACCTAAAAATGGTTCCCAATCAGAGACAATGACTAACACCTGCCTCTGATTGAGAAACCATATCAGGCCCAAACATAGAAATAGACAAACCCAGACACACAACATAGAATGCCCACCCGGCTCACGTCCTGACCAACACTAAAACAAGGAAAACACACAAGAACTATGGTCAGAACGTGACACATACTTGTTTTTTTCGAAAAAAAAGTTGCATACTATGAAACATTCTATTTTGAGAATGTGAATGAGAATGAGAATGTATCATGTGCGATTTCTGTGTTTTACTTCCATTCGTTAATTTCGGCAGCACGTTCCCATATCTAACTGATCAGCTGCTGTCAAAACCAAAATGAGTATGACACCTGTGCATTTAAAGTATATATATATATTTTAAATTTAACGAGGCAAGTCAGTTTAAGAACAAATTCTTATTTACAATGACGGTCTACATCAGTTAAAACCTAACCAGGGCAACGCTGGGCCAATTGTACGCTGTCCTATGGGACTCCCGATACAGCCCGGGATCAAACCATGGTCTGTAGTGATGCCTCTAGCACTGTGATGCAGTGCCTTAGACCGCTAAGTATAGGCCTACTCGATTTTCAAAATGTCCTATACTATTAAATTATTTTTGTTGTTTTTGCATACTCCAATGGCCTACTATTAGGATGCAAGTATGGGTATTGGGACAAGACCACTGTAACAGTAGTGTGGAGAGCATTGTAGTGGAAAGATTGTAACAATATATAACAGGACAGTAGGCAGGGGAGACATTGTACCAATGTTCACTCATCAAGTATGCAAAATATTACCAAATGGAGCTTATAGTCTTGTTTGAATTGATTCCAAAGAAACAAAACAATTAATTCATGAATTATTTTAGGTATAAACCTGAGGGCTATAGAAGTAGGGTCGGGGAGTTAGCGTGGTAGCTTTGGTCAACTTTGAGTTCAACTCAAGATAACTGGTCATACAAAAGTGGCTCACCTTTTAGCCAGGTACATTTCTATGGCAACGAATCCATGAGTTGAGGACCAATGAAATGACAGCTGTGAGTTGAGGACCAATGAAATGACAAGCTGTGAGTTGAGGACCAATGAAATCAGATTTCCCCCCTCTTGCAATGATTGCATCATCATCCCCTTCATTAGAGGAAGAGGACTGACTTAATTTTTTTGTTTTTTTTTGTGTTAAAAAATGGTCATATTAAAATATATCACATTACACATTTAGTAATGGCAAAATGCATTTTAAACTTCTTGCAATGTAACACTTTTGTATGTATGGTTATGCATTGATAAGCACAACAAAGACGGCATTAATAAGTAATCAAATAAAGACGCCACTTCTAAAATACTATTTTACACCTTAGCCTGCCGAATTTAAAAGATAACCACCCGTGGATTGATGTTTCAGTATTCTTATAAGAGACATTACTGTGCAGCCGTATTCATTGATCTGGCCAAGGCTTTCGACTCTGTCAATCACCGCATTCTTATCGGCAAACTCAACAGCCTTGGTTTCTCAAATGATTGCCTCGCCTGGTTCACCAACTACTTCTCTGATAGAGTTCAGTGTGTCAAATCGGAGGGTCTGCTGTCCGGACCTCTGGCAGTCTCTATGGGGGTGCCACAGGGTTCAATTCTTGGACCGACTCTCTTCTCTGTATACATCAATGAGGTCGCTCTTGCTGCTGGTGAGTCTCTGATGCACCTCTACGCAGACGACACCATTCTGTATACTTCTGGCCCTTCTTTGGACACTGTGTTAACAACCCTCCAGGCAAGCTTCAATGCCATACAACTCTCCTTCCGTGGCCTCCAATTGCTCTTAAATACAAGTAAAACTAAATGCATGCTCTTCAACCGATCGCTACCTGTACCTACCCGCCTGTCCAACATTACTACTCTGGACGGCTCTGACTTAGAATACGTGGACAACTACAAATACTTAGGTGTCTGGTTAGACTGTAAACTCTCCTTCCAGACTCACATTAAGCATTTCCAATCCAAAGTTAAATCTAGAATCGGCTTCCTATTTCGCAACAAAGCCTCCTTCACTCATGCTGCCAAACATACCCTTGTTAAACTGACTATCCTACCGATCCTTGACTTCGGCGATGTCATTTACAAAATAGCCCCCAACACTCTACTCAGCAAATTGGATGCAGTCTATCACAGTGCCATCTGTTTTGTCACCAAAGCCATTTATACTACCCACCACTGCGACCTGTACGCTCTCGCTGGCTGGCCCTCGCTTCATACTCGTCGCCAAATCCACTGGCTACAGGTCATCTACAAGTCTCTGCTAGGTAAAGCCCCGCCTTATCTCAGCTCACTGGTCACCATAGCAGCACCCACTCGTAGCACACGCTCCAGCAGGTATATCTCACTGGTCACTCCCAAAGCCAATTCCTCCTTTGGTCGCCTTTCCTTCCAGTTCTCTGCTGCCAATGACTGGAACGAACTGCAAAAATCACTGAAGCTGGAGACTCATATCTCTCTCACTAGCTTTAACCACCAGCTGTCAGAGCAGCTCACAGATCACTGCACCTGTACATAGCCCATCTGTAAACTGCCCATCCAACTACCTCATCCCCATACTGTATTTATTTATCTTGCTCCTTTGCACCCCAGTTTCTCTATTTGCACATTCATCTTCTGCACATCTACCATTCCTGTGTTAAATTGCTATATTGTAATTACTTCGCCACCATGGCCTATTTATTGCCTTAACTCCCTTAACTTACCTCATTTGCACTCACTGTATATAGACTTTTTGTTTTCTTTTTTTCTACTGTATTATTGACTGTATGTTTTGTTTATTCCATGTGTAACTCTATGCTTTAACTTGTCCCAGGTCGCAGTTGTAAATGAGAACTTGTTCTCAACTAGCCTCCCTGGTTAAATAAAGGTGAAATTAAAAATAAATAAAAATTCTTCACAATAAAGAGTTCTGCATTTGACTAGCCATGTGCGCAACCTGGTCTCAGAGCATTTTAGAATCAAATCAAATCAAATGTTATTAGTCACATACGTTGAATACAACCTTACAGTGAAATGCTTACTTACATTTTGAATTATTCTAAACGTAAACCCTAGACACTCCATTTCGTATGATATGTTACGTTTCGTATGGTATGTGTTAATTTATGGCTGCCCATCATCCATTTCGTATGATATGTTACGTTTCGTATGGTATGTGTTAATTTATGGCTGCCCATCATCCATTTCGTATGATATGTTACGTTTCGTATGGTATGTGTTAATTTATGGCTGCCCATCATCCATTTCGTACGATATGTTATGTTTCGTATGGTATGTGTTAATTTATGGCTGTCCATCATCCATTTCGTATGATATGTTACGTTTCGTATGGTATGTGTTAATTTATGGCTGTCCATGATCCATTTCGTACGATATGTTACGTTTCGTATGGTATGTGTTAATTTATGGCTGTCCATCATCCATTTCGTACGATATGTTACGTTTCGTATGGCATGTGTTAATTTATGGCTGTCCATCATCCATTTCGTATGATATGTTACGTTTCGTATGGTATGTGTTAATTTATGGCTGTCCATCATCCATTTCGTATGATATGTTACGTTTCGTATGGTATGTGTTAATTTATGGCTGTCCATCATCCATTTCGTATGATATGTTACGTTTCGTATGGTATGTGTTAATTTATGGCCGTCCATCATCCATTTCGTACGATATGTTACGTTTCGTATGGTATGTGTTAATTTATGGCCGTCCATCATCCATTTCGTACGATATGTTACGTTTCGTATGGTATGTGTTAATTTATGGCTGTCCATCATCCATTTCGTACGATATGTTACGTTTCGTATGGCATGTGTTAATTTATGGCCGTCCATCATCCATTTAGTATGATATGTTACCAATTCCAATTTGTTGTGGCTAACGTTAGCTAGGCTAGGGGTCATTTTTTTTTTTTTAGGGTTAGGAATTAGGTTAAAAGGTTAAGTTTAAGGCAGTGTTTCCCAAACTCGGTCCCCAAGGGGGGGCACAGTTTGGTTTTTGCCCTAGCACTACACAACTTATTCAAATAATCAAAGCGTGATGATTTAGTTATATATTTGAATCAGCTGTGAACTGCTAGGACAAATACCAAAACGTGTACGCAAGGGGTCCCCAGGACCGAGTTTGGGAAACACTGGGTTAGGGGAAGGGTTAGCTAACATGCTAAGTAGTTACAAAGTAGCTAAAAATGTAGTAAGTAGTTAAATATATAACGGTACGGATTATAGACATATGCTAAATTACCTGAGGGGTATCCTACCAAAGTTACTAATTAGCTAAATTTGTCAGTGATGAGAGTCGAACACGCAATCTTTGGGTTGCTAGACGTTCGCGTTATACCACCCTCCTTTCGTTTTTGCCTTAAGTTACCTTCTGTCTTATGTAACCATACCAAACGTAACATTTCATACTAATTTGAATGTCCTTGCATTTACATTTACTATGCTACGTCTAGTCTGTGATACCAGGCTGATGTGGAACATTCACACGCGGTTACCCAGCCTGCAGGGGGATGAGAAATATCTACCGTCGTAGTAGACTACGGATGAAGCCTGAGCAGGAATGTGAAGCTAACTTAAACTGGCTAGCTTCATAAAACCCAGAGTAGATCTAGCTTGTTTTGTAGGATACACCTCAGATAATTGAGCTATGTCTGTAATCCGTACCATTATATAAAACGATACCACAAAAAACTACAGGCCTACGACGGCATTAAGAGAAGGAGAAAACAACGTTTTTAAAACCAGCTGCTAGTACTTGTAGTCCGCAGTCAACATTCCAGAGGAGATCAAATAATGTCGGAATAGTCCAACATCCTCTAATATGGGAATATGTGCTTAATAACAACGTCATGGGTCCTGGGCAAAATAAGTGCACTATAAAACGAGCAGGGTAACATTTGGGACGCCGGTTAGTTTACAGGAAGCCACGGCCATTAAAAAAAAAAGTAGCTGAAGGGGAGAATTTTGTTAAATCATTTCCACTCAGATACAAGGTCCACATGCATGGCAGGCATGCAAGCAACACACACACACACACACACACACACACACAGACACAACCAGGAGGTGAGTGTGGGGACAGCAGCTGTGGAGACTAAAAGTATAACAACCGACCGGGGATTTAAAACCCATTTAAACCATAAAATACAGTTTGGTTTACCTTCAAGAAGTGTTACAATTTAACTAGTCAATTACACCCAATGTTATAGCTCAGTAAAGTAGATCAAATTTGATTTGTCACATGCTTACTTACAAGCCCTTAACCAACAATGCATTTCAAGAAATAAGAGTTAAAACAATATTTACTAAATAAAATTATTCTAATCAATCTAAAAATTAACACAATACCTGTACATAACAATAACAGGGATATATACAGGGGGAACCTGGAACAGAGTCCATGTGGAGGCTATATACAGGGGGTACCTGTACAGAGTCAATGTGGAGGCTATATACAGGGGGTACCTGTACAGAGTCAATGTGGAGGCTATATACAGGGGGTACCTGTACAGAGTCAATGTGGAGGCTATATACAGGGGGTACCGGTACAGAGTCAATGTGGAGGCTATATACAGGGGGTACCTGTACAGAGTCAATGTGGAGGCTATATACAGGGGGTACCTGTACAGAGTCAATGTGGAGGCTATATACAGGGGGTACCTGTACAGAGTCAATGTGGAGGCTATATACAGGGGGTACCTGTACAGAGTCAATGTGGAGGCTATATACAGGGGGTACCTGTACAGAGTCAATGTGGAGGCTATATACAGGGGGTACCTGTACAGAGTCAATGTGGAGGCTATATACAGGGGGTACCTGTACAGAGTCAATGTGGAGGCTATATACAGGGGGTACCTGTACAGAGTCAATGTGGAGGCTATATACAGGGGGTACCGGTACAGAGTCAATGTGGAGGCTATATACAGGGGGTACCGGTACAGAGTCAATGTGGAGGCTATATACAGGGGGTACCGGTACTGAGTCAATGTGGAGGCTATATACAGGGTGTACCGGTACAGAGTCAATGTGGAGGCTATATACAGGGTGTACCGGTACAGAGTCAATGTGGAGGCTATATACAGGGGGTACCGGTACAGAGTCAATGTGGAGGCTATATACAGGGGGTACCTGTACAGAGTCAATGTGGAGGCTATATACAGGGGTACCGGTACTGAGTCAATGTGGAGGCTATATACAGGGTGTACCTGGAACAGAGTCAATGTGGAGGCTATATACAGGGTATTACGGTACAGAGTCAATGTGGAGGCTATATACAGGGTATTACGGTACAGAGTCAATGTGGAGGCTATATACAGGGTGTACCTGGAACAGAGTCAATGTGGAGGCTATATACAGGGGTACCGGTACTGAGTCAATGTGGAGGCTATATACAGGGGGTACTGGTACAGAGTCAATGTGGAGGCTATATACAGGGTACTGGTACAGAGTCAATGTGGAGGCTATATACAGGGTGTACCTGGAACAGAGTCAATGTGGAGGCTATATACAGGGGGTACCAGTACAGAGTCAATGTGGAGACTATATACAGGGGGTACCGGTACAGAGTCAATGTGGAGGCTATATACAGGGGGTACTGGTACAGAGTCAATGTGGAGGCTATATACAGGGTACTGGTACAGAGTCAATGTGGAGGCTATATACAGGGGGTACCGGTACAGAGTCAATGTGGAGGCTATATACAGGGGGTACCGGTACAGAGTCAATGTGGAGGCTATATACAGGGGGTACTGGTACAGAGTCAATGTGGAGGCTATATACAGGGTGTACCTGGAACAGAGTCAATGTGGAGGCTATATACAGGGTACTGGTACAGAGTCAATGTGGAGGCTATATACAGGGTACTGGTACAGAGTCAATGTGGAGGCTATATACAGGGGGTACTGGTACAGAGTCAATGTGGAGGCTATATACAGGGGGTACCAGCACAGAGTCAATGTGGGTGTACAGGTTAATCGAGGTAATTTGTAAAGTGGCTATGCATAGATAATAAACAGCGAGTAGCAGCGGTCTAAAACAAAGTCCACGATCAGCTCCTTTGTCTTGCACACATTGAGGGAGAGGTTGTTGTCCTGGCACTGTCTCATCGTTGTCGGTGATCAGGCCTACCACTGTTGTGTCGTTTGCAAACTTAATGATGGGGCTGGAGTCGTGCCTGGCCACGCAGTCATGGGTGAACAGGAAGTACAGGATTAAGCATGCACCCCTGAGGGGCCCCAGTGTTGAGGATCAGCGTCACAGTTGTGTGGTTGCCTACCCTTACCACCTGGGGATCGGCCCGTCAGGAAGTCCAGAATCCAGTTGCAGAGGGAGGTGTTTAGTCCCAGGATCCTTAGCTTAGTGATGAGCTTTGAGGGCACTATGGTGTTGATCGCTGAGCTGTAGTCAATGAACAGCATTGTCCAGGTGGGATAGGGCAGTGTGGAGTGCGATTGAGATTGTGTCGTCTGTGGATCTGTTGGGGCGGTTTGCGAATTGGAGTGGGTATAGGGTTTTTGGCATGAGCTATGACCAGCCTTTCAAAGCACGTCATGGCTACCAACTTGAGTGCTACGGAGAGGTTGTCATTTAGGCAGGTTACATTCGCTATCTTGGGCACAGGGACTATGGTGGAAATGCTTGTAGTCAAATATTATATCTGTTTGGGCTTCTTGCAGTTATTTTGCAGTCTACAAATGATTTGTAATCATGTTCCGGCTTACCCGACAGACCATCCGCTCAATAAAAAAATTGGCTGAATCTAGTTGATGATCCTAATAGACTTTTCATCCAACGTAGCATATTTTGCATTCATAACCAAATATAATCTCAGCAACTGTTCAAACATTAAACCAAACAATCACCTTTTTGTTTGTTGTTGCTTTAGAAGTAATAACTAGTGATTACAGGCTATTGTGAAATGGTAGAACCTACTGTAGCCAACTAGCTAGTCATGTGCTTTTTTTCTCCGTGACCAAAACCAGATGAAACTCTATTTTGAAAATATGGGTGTAGAGAATTTCTCCTACGAATGGCGTGGCATGTGCAGGGCACTTTCACATTTCTACTTGTTTATGTGCACATCTGTTAATGTTTGTCTGGCTGTGCTGAATCTACCTCTCCTCACATGAGGAGATAGAGATCAGTTTAGCCTGTGATCTCAGACAATTAACTGGTGCCCACTTGCCCCACACTCTGTACACGAGCTGATCATGCACCCTCTGATTGGCTAAGGACATCAAGTTCGTCCTGCACTGGCTAGCCAGGCCCAGCGCATGCTTTTTGCATCCTTATAAATACAATATATTGCTGATGACGGTTGTGTTCCAGTGCAGCTCAGAGGTGGATGTATGGCAGTATGTACATGGGTACAAACCAACTCCATGTCCCTACCCCTGCATGGCAATACAACTCTCAAGGAGTCACAGACCAGTCAAATTAGAGGGTTTTCAGTGAGTAAGACCAGTCAAATAGGAGGGTTTTCAGTGAGTCACAGACCAGTCAAATTGGAGGGTTTTCAGTGAGTCACAGGCCAGTCAAATAGGAGAGTTTTCAGTGAGTCACAGACCAGTCAAATTGGAGGGTTTTCAGTGAGTTAGACCAGTCAAATTGAAGGGTTTTCAGTGAGTCACAGACCAGTCAAATTGGAGGGTTTTCAGTGAGTCACAGACCAGTCAAATTGGAGGGTTTTCAGTGAGTCACAGACTCACTAACCCGACGGGTTACTTTTGTCAAATCGTTGACCATCATTGGTCACCACTTTTCAAAGTGTGTTGCGGTTCTGGCTGTAAAAATTGTCCGACTTGTGACTGCATGAACTTAAAAAAATATATATATAATGGTCATGTGATCAAAAGGTCATAGAGTTTTGACTGCAAGTTTCTGTAGTCGATCTTCACCAATTTAATCCTGTATCCTTCGCCTGCATTGTGGGACGTTTCTATTGTCAACTAAGCATCAGGGTGTAATTTGTTTGACGCAAAGGGAACGTGATCAAAGTCACGACTGAAACGTGAACCAATTGGCCGTGATTCATGTGTACAGTGGCAAGAAAAAGTATGTGAACCCCTTCGGAATTACCCGGATTTCTGCATAAATTGGTGATCAAATTTGATCTGATCTTCATCTAAATCACAACAATAGACAAACACAAATGATAGAGGACTCGTCTTTGTGTCTGTCCCATTGTGATGCCTGGTGCAGGGCTATCGAGGCCATCTCCATTTTGAAGTAGTCATTCTTCTTCTTCTACTACTTCTATGAATTAGTAAACAAAACTGAAAGGGTGCATACTGCCCCCTGGAGGGTGTTGTTTGAACAGCTATGAAGACAAGGTTGTTGATTTTCTGCCATCTGTAGTTATGGAATGTTTGCTCACGACCATAATTCATTGGCTGATCCCTCCTGATGACCTGCATGGAATTATGTGATCCCTTCCCTTAAACCATAGGAAGTCCCACCCAGTTGACTACTTCAACATGGTGAAAGTCCTCAATTGTGCTGCCCATGCGAACACAGTTTTTGTGGGGCACTAGAGTCCTCTATCTATCTTTATGCCCATACCAAATATTTAATCACGAAGTTCATTGATCACGAAGCTACACCAGCAAAACACTCTTCTTTCCTGTTTTTCAAATGTATCCCAGTTGGCATACTGATGACACACAGAATAAACAACCACGTGGATCTTTTTTGTATTTAAACAAGTCAGTTAAGAACAAATTCTTATTAACAATAACAGCCTACCAGGGAACAGTGCCTTGTTCAGGGGCAGAATGACAGATTTTTACCTTGTCAGCTCAGGGGTTTGAACTTGCAACCTTTCAGGTTACTAGTTCAGCACTCTAACCACTAGGCTACCTACTGCCCCTACACTCTAACCACTAGGCTACCTGCCTCCTCTACACTCTAACCACTAGGCTACCTGCCCCCCTACACTCTAACCACTAGGCTACCTGCCTCCTCTACACTCTAACCACTAGGCTACCTGCCCCCCTACACTCTAACCACTAGGCTACCTACTGCCCCTACACTCTAACCACTAGGCTACCTGCCTCCTCTACACTCTAACCACTAGGCTACCTGCCCCCCTACACTCTAACCACTAGGCTACCTGCCTCCTCTACACTCTAACCACTAGGCTACCTGCCCCCCTACACTCTAACCACTAGGCTACCTACTGCCCCTACACTCTAACCACTAGGCTACCTGCCTCCTCTACACTCTAACCACTAGGCTACCTGCCTCCCCTACACTCTAACCACTAGGCTACCTGCCGCCCCTACACTCTAACCACTAGGCTACCTGCCTCCTCTACACTCTAACCACTAGGCTACCTGCCGCCTCTACACTCTAACCACTAGGCTACCTGCCCCCCTACACTCTAACCACTAGGCTACCTGCCTCCCCTACACTCTAACCACTAGGCTACCTGCCGCCCCTACACTCAAACCACTAGGCTACCTGCCTCCTCTACACTCTAACCACTAGGCTACCTGCCGCCTCTACACTCTAACCACTAGGCTACCTGCTCCCCTACACTCTAACCACTAGGCTACCTGCCTCCTCTACACTCTAACCACTAGGCTACCTGCCACCTCTACACTCTAACCACTAGGCTACCCTGCCACCCCGCGTAAAGGTGTCATGTTGATTTTAATTGATTGATTAGATGAATAATTTATTTAGATTAACTATCAATAATCTCAGTGTTTAACAGAACAACCACCACAATGACACAGTCCTGGTAGTCTTATCTTTTTTATTTGTTTTTAAAACTCATAAACATTTCATCATTATCTTGCACAGATTTAATTTGGATATCAACATACAATGTTACCCAGTGGCCTGCCACTAATATTAGTAATAGCCATGACAATAATCATAATAATAATAATAGAATCCATGAAAAAGAGGAAATCATTGGGCCACATTATGACGTAGAATGTTTGGCTTAGCCAGACTGTCATTTATTTATTTCAAAAAACTTCATTTGCAAATGTTTTTTTGTTTTTTGTTGTTGTTTATTTTGTCCAGGCCGTTTCCGTCTGTTTCACTATAACAAGATCCCTTTACCGTACTGATGATTCAAATTACATTTTCCTCAACAGAGACCTAGGGTGAAACAGCTCCCTACTCCCTACACAGAGACCAAGGGTGAAACGGCACCCTACTCCCTACACAGAGACCTAGGGTGAAACGGCTCCCTACTCCCTACACAGAGACCTAGGGTGAAACGGCTCCCTACTCCCTACACAGAGACCTAGGGTGAAACGGCTCCCTACTCCCTACACAGAGACCTAGGGTGAAACGGCTCCCTACTCCCTACACAGAGACCTAGGGTGAAACGGCTCCCTACTCCCTACACAGAGACCTAGGGTGAAACGGCTCCCTACTCCCTACACAGAGACCTAGGGTGAAACGGCTCCCTACTCCGTACACAGAGACCTAGGGTGAAACGGCTCCCTACTCCCTACACAGAGACCTAGGGTGAAACGGCTCCCTACTCCCTACACAGAGACCTAGGGTGAAACGGCTCCCTACTCCCTACACAGAGACCTAGGGTGAAACGGCTCCCTACTCCCTACACAGAGACCTAGGGTGAAACGGCTCCCTACTCCCTACACAGAGACCTAGGGTGAAACGGCTCCCTACTCCCTACACAGAGACCTGGGGTGAAACGGCTCCCTATTCCCTACACAGAGACCTAGGGTGAAACGGCTCCCTACTCCCTACACAGAGACCTAGGGTGAAACGGCTCCCTACACAGAGACCTAGGGTGAAATGGCTCCCTACTCCCTACACAGAGACCTAGGGTGAAACGGCTCCCTACTCCCTACACAGAGACCTAGGGTGAAACGGCTCCCTACTCCCTACACAGAGACCTAGGGTGAAACGGCTCCCTACTCCCTACACAGAGACCTAGGGTGAAACGGCTCCCTACTCCCTACACAGAGACCTAGGGTGAAACGGCTCCCTACTCCCTACACAGAGACCTAGGGTGAAACGGCTCCCTACACAGAGACCTAGGGTGAAATGGCTCCCTACTCCCTACACAGAGACCTAGGGTGAAACGGCTCCCTACTCCCTACACAGAGACCTAGGGTGAAACGGCTCCCTACTCCCTACACAGAGACCTAGGGTGAAACGGCTCCCTACTCCCTACACAGAGACCTAGGGTGAAACGGCTCCCTACTCCCTACACAGAGACCTAGGGTGAAACGGCTCCCTACTCCCTACACAGAGACCTAGGGTGAAACAGCTCCCTATTCCCTACACAGAGACCTAGGGTGAAACAGCTCCCTATTCCCTACACAGAGACCTAGGGTGAAACAGCTCCCTATTCCCTACACAGAGACCTAGGGTGAAACAGCTCCCTATTCCCTACACAGAGACCTAGGGTGAAACAGCTCCCTATTCCCTACACAGAGACCTAGGGTGAAAAGCTCCCTACTCCCTACACAGAGACCTAGGGTGAAACAGCTCCCTATTCCCTACACAGAGACCTAGGGTGAAACGGCTCCCTATTCCCTACACAGAGACCTAGGGTGAAACGGCTCCCTACACAGAGACCTAGGGTGAAACGGCTCCCTACACAGAGACCTAGGGTGAAACGGCTCCCTACACAGAGACCTAGGGTGAAACGGCACCCTACTAGCTACACAGAGACCTAGGGTGAAACAGCTCCCTATTCCCTACACAGAGACCTAGGGTGAAACGGCTCCCTATTCCCTACACAGAGACCTAGGGTGAAACGGCTCCCTACACAGAGACCTAGGGTGAAACGGCTCCCTACACAGAGACCTAGGGTGAAACGGCTCCCTACACAGAGACCTAGGGTGAAACGGCACCCTACTAGCTACACAGAGACCTAGGGTGAAACAGCACCCTATTCCGTACACAGAGACCTAGGGTGAAACAGCACCCTATTCCCTACACAGAGACCTAGGGTGAAACAGCACCCTATTCCCTACACAGAGACCTAGGGTGAAACAGCACCCTATTCCCTACACAGAGACCTAGGGTGAAACGGCTCCCTACACAGAGACCTAGGGTGAAACGGCTCCCTACACAGAGACCTAGGGTGAAACGGCTCCCTACACAGAGACCTAGGGTGAAACGGCACCCTACTAGCTACACAGAGACCTAGGGTGAAACAGCACCCTATTCCGTACACAGAGACCTAGGGTGAAACAGCACCCTATTCCCTACACAGAGACCTAGGGTGAAACAGCACCCTATTCCCTACACAGAGACCTAGGGTGAAACAGCACCCTATTCCCTACACAGAGACCTAGGGTGAAACAGCACCCTATTCCCTACACAGAGACCTAGGGTGAAACGGCTCCCTACTCCCTACACAGAGACCTAGGGTGAAACGGCTCCCTACTCCCTACACAGAGACCTAGGGTGAAACGGCTCCCTACTCCCTACACAGAGACCTAGGGTGAAACGGCTCCCTACTCCCTACACAGAGACCTAGGGTGAAACAGCTCCCTATTCCCTACACAGAGACCTAGGGTGAAACAGCTCCCTATTCCCTACACAGAGACCTAGGGTGAAAAGCTCCCTACTCCCTACACAGAGACCTAGGGTGAAACAGCTCCCTATTCCCTACACAGAGACCTAGGGTGAAACAGCTCCCTATTCCCTACACAGAGACCTAGGGTGAAACAGCTCCCTATTCCCTACACAGAGACCTAGGGTGAAAAGCTCCCTACTCCCTACACAGAGACCTAGGGTGAAACAGCTCCCTATTCCCTACACAGAGACCTAGGGTGAAACGGCTCCCTATTCCCTACACAGAGACCTAGGGTGAAACGGCTCCCTACACAGAGACCTAGGGTGAAACGGCTCCCTACACAGAGACCTAGGGTGAAACGGCTCCCTACACAGAGACCTAGGGTGAAACGGCACCCTACTAGCTACACAGAGACCTAGGGTGAAACAGCTCCCTATTCCCTACACAGAGACCTAGGGTGAAACGGCTCCCTATTCCCTACACAGAGACCTAGGGTGAAACGGCTCCCTACACAGAGACCTAGGGTGAAACGGCTCCCTACACAGAGACCTAGGGTGAAACGGCTCCCTACACAGAGACCTAGGGTGAAACGGCACCCTACTAGCTACACAGAGACCTAGGGTGAAACAGCACCCTATTCCGTACACAGAGACCTAGGGTGAAACAGCACCCTATTCCCTACACAGAGACCTAGGGTGAAACAGCACCCTATTCCCTACACAGAGACCTAGGGTGAAACAGCACCCTATTCCCTACACAGAGACCTAGGGTGAAACGGCTCCCTACACAGAGACCTAGGGTGAAACGGCTCCCTACACAGAGACCTAGGGTGAAACGGCTCCCTACACAGAGACCTAGGGTGAAACGGCACCCTACTAGCTACACAGAGACCTAGGGTGAAACAGCACCCTATTCCGTACACAGAGACCTAGGGTGAAACAGCACCCTATTCCCTACACAGAGACCTAGGGTGAAACAGCACCCTATTCCCTACACAGAGACCTAGGGTGAAACAGCACCCTATTCCCTACACAGAGACCTAGGGTGAAACAGCACCCTATTCCCTACACAGAGACCTAGGGTGAAAAGCTCCCTACTCCCTACACAGAGACCTAGGGTGAAACAGCTCCCTATTCCCTACACAGAGACCTAGGGTGAAACAGCTCCCTATTCCCTACACAGAGACCTAGGGTGAAACAGCTCCCTATTCCCTACACAGAGACCTAGGGTGAAAAGCTCCCTACTCCCTACACAGAGACCTAGGGTGAAACAGCTCCCTATTCCCTACACAGAGACCTAGGGTGAAACGGCTCCCTATTCCCTACACAGAGACCTAGGGTGAAACGGCTCCCTACACAGAGACCTAGGGTGAAACGGCTCCCTACACAGAGACCTAGGGTGAAACGGCTCCCTACACAGAGACCTAGGGTGAAACGGCACCCTACTAGCTACACAGAGACCTAGGGTGAAACAGCTCCCTATTCCCTACACAGAGACCTAGGGTGAAACGGCTCCCTATTCCCTACACAGAGACCTAGGGTGAAACGGCTCCCTACACAGAGACCTAGGGTGAAACGGCTCCCTACACAGAGACCTAGGGTGAAACGGCTCCCTACACAGAGACCTAGGGTGAAACGGCACCCTACTAGCTACACAGAGACCTAGGGTGAAACAGCACCCTATTCCGTACACAGAGACCTAGGGTGAAACAGCACCCTATTCCCTACACAGAGACCTAGGGTGAAACAGCACCCTATTCCCTACACAGAGACCTAGGGTGAAACAGCACCCTATTCCCTACACAGAGACCTAGGGTGAAACGGCTCCCTACACAGAGACCTAGGGTGAAACGGCTCCCTACACAGAGACCTAGGGTGAAACGGCTCCCTACACAGAGACCTAGGGTGAAACGGCACCCTACTAGCTACACAGAGACCTAGGGTGAAACAGCACCCTATTCCGTACACAGAGACCTAGGGTGAAACAGCACCCTATTCCCTACACAGAGACCTAGGGTGAAACAGCACCCTATTCCCTACACAGAGACCTAGGGTGAAACAGCACCCTATTCCCTACACAGAGACCTAGGGTGAAACAGCACCCTATTCCCTACACAGAGACCTAGGGTGAAACGGCACCCTATTCCCTACACAGAGACCTAGGGTGAAACAGCACCCTATTCCCTACACAGAGACCTAGGGTGAAACGGCACCCTATTCCCTACACAGAGACCTAGGGTGAAACGACACCCTATTCCCTACACAGAGACCTAGGGTGAAACGGCTCCCTATTCCCTACACAGAGACCTAGGGTGAAACGGCACCCTACACAGAGACCTAGGGTGAAACGGCACCCTATTCCCTACACAGAGACCTAGGGTGAAACGGCACCCTACACAGAGACCTAGGGTGAAACGGCACCCTATTCCCTACACAGAGACCTAGGGTGAATCGGCACCCTATTCCCTACACAGAGACCTAGGGTGAAACGGCACCCTACACAGAGACCTAGGGTGAAACGGCACCCTATTCCCTACACAGAGACCTAGGGTGAAACGACACCCTATTCCCTACACAGAGACCTAGGGTGAAACGGCACCCTATTCCCTACACAGAGACCTAGGGTGAAACAGCACCCTATTCCCTACACAGAGACCTAGGGTGAAACAGCACCCTATTCCCTACACAGAGACCTAGGGTGAAACGGCACCCTACACAGAGACCTAGGGTGAAACGGCACCCTATTCCCTACACAGAGACCTAGGGTGAAACGGCACCCTACACAGAGACCTAGGGTGAAACGGCTCCCTACTCCCTACACAGAGACCTAGGGTGAATCGGCACCCTATTCCCTACACAGAGACCTAGGGTGAAACGGCACCCTACACAGAGACCTAGGGTGAAACGGCACCCTACTCCCTACACAGAGACCTAAAATAACCCTTTTGTACATGTTAATGACACTCACATAATGTCTGTAACATGTTTGTATGTTTCATTATTTCAGAAAATGGTCTATCAAGTTCCTGTAGATTTCAAGGAAAGATTATTATTATTTTTTATATATATTTTTTAAAACTATGTATATTGCAGTAAAGATAGTTGGTAAAAAATACCCAAACGTTGCAGATTCCTGATCTTCACACCTAGGCACACAGTAGGTGTCTTTGAATGATTGAGTACCTCTATTCTTCTGCCCTTTTACCTGTAACCACATAATATATATTATATATATATCATATTTTACAATACAGTTCAACAACATGTTTGGAAGTATTGGGAAATTAATGAGTATAAATAAAAGTTTAAAGAAAATGTTTTTATTTTTTTATTTTAAGTATCTTATATAATTTGTGTCAATGAGAGCGTTCTGAAAAACTGGACATGAAGCTCAGTTATAAAATACACAGTACAGGGAGTTTTAGGTGCAACAAACAAAATCCCAAATGTAAAATCCAAATTCAGCATGCATCAAGGTAAAGTAGCTTCAGGATTTGGAGAACGACTGAATATATTCAACAAGTGGCCCAACGATCGAACCACGAGGCTACCTGCCGCCCACGATGTCTGAACGTTCAGTATTACCCGACACCGCGGGCAAGTTAATACACAATACTTTGGAGTAAAAAAAAAAAATTGTAATAAATACAAAACAGATTTTTTATTTTTTTAAACACACAAATAAAGAAATATAAATATGGACTGAAAGCCTCAATCGTAACAAAGTACCGTAAATATACTTTGGCAAAAAAGCAGTAACATATAAATCACAGAGTTTCTGAACCCAGATGTGCAACATCAGAGACTTCCTGGAACGCTTGTGAAGCAGACCAAGTGGACCAGGCTGTGGTTTGGAGTTTGAGAAGTCAATGAGAGAAGTGAAGAATTCTTCCTTAGCTGTGGAGACATGTTGGCTGGAGGGGGTTGGGGGGATTGGGAGTAGAGACATGTTGGCCTGGAGGGGGTTGGGGGGGTTGGGAGTAGAGACATGTTGGCTGGAGGGGGTTGGGGGGGTTGGGAGTAGAGACATGTTGGCTGGAGGGGGTTGGGGGGATTGGGAGTAGAGACATGTTGGCTGGAGGGTTGTTGGGGGGGGTTGGGAGTAGAGACATGTTGGCTGGAGGGGGTTGGGAGGTTGGGAGTGGAGACAGGTTGGCTGGAGGGCGTTGGCTGGAGGGGGTTGGGGGTTGGCTGGAGGGGGTTGGCTAGAGGGGGTTGGGGGAATGGGAGGTTGGGAGTGGAGACATTTTGTCTGGAGGGGGTTGGGCGTTGGCTGGAGGGGGTTGGCTGGAGGGGGTTGGCTGGAGGGGTTTGGGGGGGAATGGGAGGTTGGGAGTGGAGACATTTTGGCTGGAGGGGGTTGGCTGGAGGGGGTTGGGGGGGGGTGGTGGACAATGTTCTTTTTTGTTTTTTTTCCCTGTTTATACTGATTTTATTATTTATATTTAAACTCTCTATGTATTTCTTACATAGTTGTCTTCTCTTGAGTACAGGTTGTATAAACGTATATGAAATGGACAATGTACCTGTAAACCCCCTAACAAAACAATGTCAAAACAAATAAACAATTGGTCACAAAAAACGACTTTACATGGAAGGATTGCTTTTGATTTGACAGCCTGCACATGACAACCGTTAGACCTGATGACGTGTTCTGCACATGCGCAGTTCAGGACAACCGTTAGTCCTGATGACGTGTTCTGCACATGGGCAGTTCAGGACAACCGTTAGTCCTGATGACGTGTTCTGCACATGGGCAGTTCAGGACAACAGTTAGACCTGATGACGTGTTCTGCACATGGGCAGTTCAGGACAACCGTTAGACCTGATGACGTGTTCTGCACATGGGCAGTTCAGGACAACCATTAGACCTGATGACGTGTTCTGCACATGGGCAGTTCAGGACAACCGTTAGACCTGATGATGTGTTCTGCACATGGGCAGTTCAGGACAACTGTTAGACCTGATGATGTGTTCTGCACATGGGCAGTTCAGGACAACCATTAGACCTGATGACGTGTTCTGCACATGGGCAGTTCAGGACAACCATTAGACCTGATGATGTGTTCTGCACATGGGCAGTTCAGGACAACCGTTAGACCTGATGACGTGTTCTGCACATGGGCAGTTCAGGACAACCGTTAGACCTGATGACGTGTTCTGCACATGGGCAGTTCAGGACAACTGTTAGACCTGATGACGTGTTCTGCACATGGGCAGTTCAGGACAACCGTTAGACCTGATGACGTGTTCTGCACATGGGCAGTTCAGGACAACTGTTAGACCTGATGATGTGTTCTGCACATGGGCAGTTCAGGACAACCGTTAGACCTGATGACGTGTTCTGCACATGGGCAGTTCAGGACAACTGTTAGACCTGATGATGTGTTCTGCACATGGGCAGTTCAGGACAACCATTAGACCTGATGACGTGTTCTGCACATGGGCAGTTCAGGACAACCGTTAGACCTGATGACGTGTTCTGCACATGGGCAGTTCAGGACAACCATTAGACCTGATGACGTGTTCTGCACATGGGCAGTTCAGGACAACCGTTAGACCTGATGATGTGTTCTGCACATGGGCAGTTCAGGACAACTGTTAGACCTGATGATGTGTTCTGCACATGGGCAGTTCAGGACAACCGTTAGACCTGATGACGTGTTCTGCACATGGGCAGTTCAGGACAACCGTTAGACCTGATGATGTGTTCTGCACATGGGCAGTTCAGGACAACCGTTAGACCTGATGACGTGTTCTGCACATGGGCAGTTCAGGACAACCGTTAGACCTGATGACGTGTTCTGCACATGGGCAGTTCAGGACAACTGTTAGACCTGATGACGTGTTCTGCACATGGGCAGTTCAGGACAACCGTTAGACCTGATGACGTGTTCTGCACATGGGCAGTTCAGGACAACCGTTAGACCTGATGACGTGTTCTGCACATGGGCAGTTCAGGACAACTGTTAGACCTGATGACGTGTTCTGCACATGGGCAGTTCAGGACAACTGTTAGACCTGATGACGTGTTCTGCACATGGGCAGTTCAGGACAACCATTAGACCTGATGACGTGTTCTGCACATGGGCAGTTCAGGACAACTGTTAGACCTGATGACGTGTTCTGCACATGGGCAGTTCAGGACAACTGTTAGACCTGATGACGTGTTCTGCACATGGGCAGTTCAGGACAACCATTAGACCTGATGACGTGTTCTGCACATGGGCAGTTCAGGACAACCGTTAGACCTGATGACGTGTTCTGCACATGGGCAGTTCAGGACAACCGTTAGACCTGATGACGTGTTCTGCACATGGGCAGTTCAGGACAACCGTTAGACCTGATGACGTGTTCTGCACATGGGCAGTTCAGGACAACCATTAGACCTGATGACGTGTTCTGCACATGGGCAGTTCAGGACAACCGTTAGACCTGATGACGTGTTCTGCACATGGGCAGTTCAGGACAACCATTAGACCTGATGATGTGTTCTGCACATGGGCAGTTCAGGACAACCATTAGACCTGATGACGTGTTCTGCACATGGGCAGTTCAGGACAACTGTTAGACCTGATGACGTGTTCTGCACATGGGCAGTTCAGGACAACCATTA
>NC_143030.1:81569898-81592398 GCF_057628025.1 Oncorhynchus mykiss | reverse complement strand
CCACTAGGTGGCAGAGAGGCCGTTATGTAGCTCATGTCAAGCCAACGGGACCGGATGGGCTTTTTAAAAATATTCGATTTTAAAGAGTGATAAAGACAATGACTGTCAGGCACTAAGGGTTCTATTCGATCTGTATCGCGGAAGTTCCGCTTTTACAGCGTGATTGAAATGTAAAGGTAAATGTAGCAGAGACTGCATTCACGGTAAACACTGCGTATGTCGGCTCAAATTTTCCTTCCTTTTTGAACAGAGTTATAAATATCCGCTTTGAATGCTTTCGGTTAAAGAGTGGCTCATTGCCTCTATTCAAAACGACTGGGCTCTGGTTTCGAGAGATTACATGGGCTTGGAGGTATTATTTTAAGCTTAAAAACACAATTCCTAAGTGTAAAGTGTAAAAGGGCCAGAAAAACGTCTCTTTTAAGTTGGTGTAAAAACCTCAAGAAATTCGGAATCTTAAATATTTCGCAAAACAGTCTTTAAAAACACCTGTGGTATAGTGGTATTACCCAGCGTACACAACATCCTCTTTCCAAGGTCTACGCACAAAACATCTAGCCAGCTACGAAAACTAAGGAAACAGATTTCCATAACAAGGGACAGTTCCCACTATTATATTCTAAAATCTATACAGCCAACCCGGGAGACAGAGAGAAGGCGAGAGGAGGAAGGATATAGCTTCACATCCCCACACAGAAGATGTGGAAGGATATAGCTTCACATCCCACACAACAGATGTGGAAGGATATAGCTTCACATCCCCACACAGCAGACGTGGAAGGATATAGCTTCACATCCCAAAATCAGATGTGGAAGGATATAGCTTCACATCCCCCACACAGTAGATGTGGAAGGATATAGCTTCACATCCCCTCACAGCAGATGTGGAAGGATATAGCTTCACATCCCCCACAGCAGATGTGGAAGGATATAGCTTCACAGATGTGGATGGGAGAGAGGAGGCATCTTGTTCCCTCTTCTCTTCAGCCAATGGGGACATCTGTCTGTCTGTCTATCTGACAATGTCTGTCAGTGTGTCTGTCTGTCTCAGGTAGCCCTCATCCATCATCACATTCCAACACTGTCCAGTCCAGACATTCAGGACCATCTCAGTGCATCAGGAAGAAAAGTAACAGATAGGATAGGACAACCTTCCCCATCATCATCCAAACAACAGCCCTTTCATCAGGAGGAAAGTAACAGATAGGATAGGACAACCCTCCCCATCACCATCCAAACAACAGCCCTTTCATCAGGAGGAAAGTAACAGATAGGATAGGACAACCCTCCCCATCACCATCCAAACAACAGCCCTTTCATCAGGAGGAAACAGAAACATCAGCCTTCTACTGCCTTCTGTGGAGTTACAAACACTCAGAACCCTAGAACACTCAGAACCCTAGAACACTCAGAACCCTAGAACACACAGAACCCTAGAACACTCAGAACCCTAGAACACTCAGAACCCTAGATCACTCAGAACCCTAGAACACTCAGAACCATAGATCACTCAGAACCATAGAACACTCAGAACCATAGAACACTAAGAACCATAGAACCCTAGAACACTCAGAACCCTAGAACACTCAGAACCATAGATCACTCAGAACCCTAGAACACTCAGAACCATAGAACACTCAGAACCCTAGAATACTCAGAACTCTAGATCACTCAGAACCCTAGATCACTCAGAACCATAGAACACTCAGAACCATAGAACACTCAGAACCCTAGAATACTCAGAACTCTAGATCACTCAGAACCCTAATCACTCAGAACCATAGAACACTCAGAACCCTAGAACACTCAGAACCCTAGATCACTCAGAACCATAGAACACTCAGAATCCTAGAACACTCAGAACCCTAGATCACTCAGAACCATAGGACACTCAGAATCCTAGAACACTCAGAACCCTAGAACACTCAGAACCCTAGAACACTCAAAACCCTAGAACACTCAGAACCCTAGAATACTCAGAACCCTAGATCACTCAGAACCCTAGATCACTCAGAACCATAGAACACTCAGAACCCTAGATCACTCAGAACCATAGAACACTCAGAATCCTAGAACACTCAGAACCCTTGATCACTCAGAACCATAGAACACTCAGAATCCTAGAACACTCAGAACCCTAGAACACTCAGAATCCTAGAACACTCAAAACCCTAGAACACTCAGAACCATAGAACACACAGAACCCTAGAATACTCAGAACCCTAGAACACTCAGAACCATAGAACACTCAGAACCATAGAACACTCAGAACCTTAGAACATTCAGAACCATAGATCACTCAGAACCATAGAACACTCAGAACCCTAGAACACTCAGAACCATAGATCACTCAGAACCATAGAACACTCAGAACCCTAGAATACTCAGAACCCTAGAACACACAGAACCCTAGAATACTCAGAACCCTAGAACACTCAGAACCATAGAACACTCAGAACCATAGAACACTCAGAACCATAGAACACTCAGACAGCATAGAACACTCAGAACCTTAGAACACTCAGAACCATAGAACACTCAGAACCATAGAACACTCAGACAGCATAGAACACTCAGAACCTTAGAACACTCAGAACCTTAGAACACTCAGAACCATAGAACACTCAGAACCTTAGAACACTCAGAACCATAGAACACCCAGACAGCATAGAAACAACTCAATGCTCTCAACATCATATCTTAAACAGAGAGAAATGGTGAGGAGGAGGAAGTCTGTTCTGTGGCTCAGAATGAATTCATGTAAAATGTCTGTCTGACTGGAGGGAAGCTATTCACTGTGACACACAATGTCAATGTCTGACTGGAGGGAAAGTATTCACTGTGACACACAATGTCAATGTCTGACTGGAGGGAAGCTATTCACTGTGACACACAATGTCAATGTCTGACTGGAGGGAAGCTATTCACTGTGACACGCAATGTCAATGTCTGACTGGAGGGAATCTATTCACTGTGACACACAATGTCAATGTCTGACTGGAGGGAAGCTATTCACTGTGACACACAATGTAAATGTCTGACTGGAGGGAAGCTATTCACTGTGACACGCAATGTCAATGTCTGACTGGAGGGAAGCTATTCACTGTGACACGCAATGTCAATGTCTGACTGGAGGGAAGCTATTCACTGTGACACACAATGTCAATGTCTGACTGGAGGGAAGCTATTCACTGTGACACACAATGTCAATGTCTGACTGGAGGGAAGCTATTCACTGTGACACGCAATGCCAATGTCTGACTGGAGGGAAGCTATTCACTGTGACACACAATGTCAATGTCTGACTGGAGGGAAGCTATTCACTGTGACACGCAATGTCAATGTCTGACTGGAGGGAAGCTATTCACTGTGACACGCAATGTCAACGTCTGACTGGAGGGAAGCTATTCACTGTGACACGCAATGTCAACGTCTGACTGGAGGGAAGCTATTCACTGTGACACACATCTTTGTTTACTGCATTCCTCTGATATATCTTCTGAAGGGAGGACGAGAGCAACACTTTTTTTTGACTTTTGGCAGTTTGTTTTGATGTTGTTGCAAAACACTGGTTCACTGTGACGAGTTGATGAGCAATACACTGACTGAGAGAAACAGACCTGTAGATATTATCATGCAACTGACTGATCACTGACATTAAATACAGAGAGGTGTGTGTGAGTTTGTGTGTGTGTGTACCTGTGTGTGTGTGTGTACCTGTGTGTGTATGTACCTGTGTGTGTGTGTGTACCTGTGTGTGCGTACCTGTGTGTGTATGTAAGTTTTAAACTGTGTGTGTGCTGCTCATGTTCTGTACAGTTTGTAGTTTTGTGTCTTTAGAGAACAGATCTAATATTGATTGTACGCCTCAAAATCAATCATGTATTCTCTCCCGAGGTTGCAGTCTCCTCCCCTTCCTCCTCTAGGGCCTCTGTAATTGAACCGTGAGCCTGTAGCTCCTCCCCTCTCCCTGCGCGTGATAGGACCTCTATCCAGCGGCGCTGTAGCTCCTCCCCATCGGCACTGAAGTAGAGCGTAAGGTGGGATTGGCTGATTTTGAAGGCAAAGCGGCGTTCCAGGCGGTCACATGACTCAGGAAGGGAGACCTCGAAGCCAATCAGGGGTACAGAGCGCTGGGCTTTCACATCCTGGGTACACAGGGGAGGAAGAGGGCAGAACAGAGAGTGCAGACAGAGAGGACAGACAGAGGACAGACAGAGAGGACGAGAGAGGACAGGACAGACAGAGAGGACAGAGAGAGAGGACAGACAGAGAGGACAGACAGAGAGGACAGGACAGACAGAGAGGACAGAGAGAGATGACAGGACAGACAGAGAGGACAGAGAGAGAGGACAGAGAGAGAGCGCAGAAAGAGAGGACAGAGAGAGGGGACAGACAGAGATGACAGAGAGAGACAGACAGAGAGAGAGGACGGACAGAGAGGACAGACTTGGGTGAATGTTCCAAATCCAAAGTACATTGCTATGTTTTTTAAACGCTTTCTCCTTTTGTTAATAACATTTTGCTAATAACATTCTAATAACAGTCTAATAACAGTCTAATAACATTATAATAACGTTCTAATAACAGTCTAATAACATTCTAATAATGTTCTAATAACATTCTAATAACAGCCTAATAACAGTCTAATAACATTCTAATAACAGTCTAATAACATTCTAATAATGTTCTAATAACATTCTAATAACAGTCTAATAACATTCTAATAATGTTCTAATAACATTCTAATAACAGCCTAATAACAGTCTAAAAACATTCTAATAACAGTCTAATAACATTCTAATAACATTCTAATAAAATTCTAATAACAATCTAATAACACTCTAATAACATTCAAATAACATTGTAATAACTAATAACATTCTAATAAAATTCTGATAACAGTCTAATAACAGTCTAATAACTAATAACATTCCAATAACAGTCTACAAACATTATAATAACAGTCTAATAACATTCTAATAACTAATAACATTCTAATAAAATTCTAATAACATTCTAATAAAATTATAATAACATTCTAATAACAATCTAATAACACTCTAATAACATTCAAATAACATTACAATAACTAATAACATTCTTATAAAATTCTAATAACAGTCTAATAACAGTCTAATAACTAATAACATTATAATAACCGTCTACAAACATTCTAATAACAGTCTAACAACATTCTAATAACAGTCTAATAACAGTCTAATAGGGGTGTAATAACAGTCTAATAGGGGTGTAATAACAGTCTAATAACATTCTAATAGGGGTTTAATAACAGTCTAATAGGGGTGTAATAACAGTCTAATAGGGGTGTAATAACAGTCTAATAACAGTCTAATAGGGGTGTAATAACAGTCTAATAGGAGTGTAATAACAGTCTAATAGGGGCGTAATAACAGTCTAATAGGAGTGTAATAACAGTCTAATAGGGGCGTAATAACAGTCTAATAGGAGTGTAATAACAGGTTAATAGGGGTGTAATAACAGTCTAATAGGGGCTAATAACAGGTTAATAGGGGCTAATAACAGGTTAATAGGGGCTTATAACAGGCTAATAGGGGTGTAATAACAGGTTAATAGGGGCTAATAACAGGTTAATAGGGGTGTAATAACAGTCTAATAGGGGCTAATAACAAGTTAATAGGGGCTAATAACAGGTTAATATGGGTGTTATAACAGCTTAATAGGGGTGTAATAACAGTCTAATAGGGGCTAATAACAGGTTAATAGGGGGTGTTATAACAGGTTAATAGGGGTGTTATAACAGGGTAATAGGGGCTAATAACAGGTTAATAGGGGCTAATAACAGGTTAATAGGGGGTGTAATAACAGGTTAATAGAGGTGTAATAACAGGTTAATAGGGGGTGTTATAACAGGTTAATAGGGGCTAATAACAGGTTAATAGAGGAATTATAACAGGTTAATAGGGGTGTAATAACAGGTAAATAGGGGTGTAATAACAGTCTAACTGGGGCTAATAACAGGTTAATGGGGGGTGTTATAACAGGTTAATAGGGGTGTTATAACAGGTTAATAGGGGCTAATGACAGCTTAATAGGGGTGTTATAACAGGTTAATAGGGGTGTTATAACAGGTTAATAGGGGTGTTATAACAGGTTAATAGGGGTGTTATAACAGATTAATAGGGGCTAATAACAGGTTAATAGGGGTGTAATAACAGGTTAATAGGGGTGTTATAACAGGTTAATAGGGGCTAATAACAGGTTAATAGGGGGTGTAATAACAGGCTAATAGAGGTGTAATAACAGGTTAATAGGGGTGTAATAACAGGTAAATAGGGGGTGTTATAACAGGTTAATAGGGGCTAATAACAGGTTAATAGAGGAATTATAACAGGTTAATAGGGGTGTAATAACCGGTAAATAGGGGTGTAATAGTCTAACTGGGGCTAATAACAGGTTAATAGAGGAATTATAACAGGTTAATAGGGGTGTTATAACAGGTTAATAGGGGCTAATAACAGGTTAATAGGGGGTGTAATAACAGGTTAATAGGGGTGTTATAACAGGTTAATGGGGGGTGTTATAACAGGTTAATAGGGGATAATAACAGGTTAATAGGGGCTAATGACAGGTTAATAGGGGTGTTATAACAGGTTAATAGGGGTGTTATAACAGGTTAATAGGGGTGTAATAACAGATTAATAGGGGTGTTATAACAGGTTAATAGGGGATAATAACAGGTTAATAGGTGTTATAACAGGTTAATAGGGGTGTTATAACAGGTTAATAGGGGTGTAATAACAGGTTAATAGGGGTGTTATAACATGTTAATAGGGGTGTTATAACAGGTTAATAGGGGTGTAATAACAGATTAATAGGGGTGTTATAACAGGTTAATAGGGGATAATAACAGGTTAATAGGGGTGTTATAACAGGTTAATAGGGGTGTTATAACAGGTTAATAGGGGTGTTATAACAGGTTAATAGGGGTGTAATAACAGGTTAATAGGGGTGTTATAACATGTTAATAGGGGTGTTATAACAGGTTAATAGGGGTGTAATAACAGGTTAATAGGGGTGTTATAACATGTTAATAGGGGTGTTATAACAGGTTAATAGGGGTGTAATAACAGATTAATAGGGGTGTTATAACAGGTTAATAGGGGTGTTATAACAGGTTAATAGGGGTGTTATAACATGTTAATAGGGGTGTTATAACAGGTTAATAGGGGTGTTATAACAGATTAATAGGGGTGTTATAACAGGTTAATAGGGGTGTAATAACAGGTTAATAGGGGTTTTATAACATGTTAATAGGGGTGTTATAACAGGTTAATAGGGGTGTAATAACAGATTAATAGGGGTGTTATAACAGGTTAATAGGGGTGTTATAACAGGTTAATAGGGGTGTAATAACAGGTTAATAGGGGTGTTATAACAGGTTAATAGAGGTGTTATAACAGGTTAATAGGGGTGTTATAACAGGTTAATAGGGGTGTTATAACAGGTTAATAGGGGTGTAATAACAGGTTAATAGAGGTGTTATAACATGTTAATAGGGGTGTTATAACAGGTTAATAGAGGTGTTATAACAGGTAATCTCACCTGAGGAGCACCGTATATGTACAGCACCAGTGGTTCATTCTCTGGGATGACAAACCAGGCTTTCTGCCAGCCTCTGCCTGCTCCCTTCTCCATGTGGTGGAGGAAGCTACACATCACACTGTTCTCTGCTGCCACCGACGCCTGTTTCTGTAGACCCCACACACACACTGCGTTAGAGACCACTCTTCGTTCGTTAATGTAGTGCAGCTTGGTCTTATTTTCCACAAGCGTAGTGTTTTATCCCTGACAAAAGGCCCGGACTCTAGAATACGGTTCTATTTCATATATTTCTATCCTCTTGTCTTCCCTTGTTCTTTTTAAGTACAATTAAAAAAATGTGGAAAGTATTTGACATAAATGCATTTGACCAAGGGCCTACAGTTCAACTCCAGCACATAAAATAAAATAACATTTTATTAGTCACATGCGCCGAATACACCTTACAGTGAAATGCTTACTTACGAGCCCCCTTACGAGCCCCTTACGAGCCCCCTTACGAGCCCCTTACGAGCCCCCTTTACGAGCCCCCTTACGAGCCCCCTTACGAGCCCCTTACGAGCCCCCTTTACGAGCCCCCTTACGAGCCCCCTTACGAGCCCCCTTACGAGCCCCCTTACGAGCCCCTTACGAGCCCCCTTTACGAGCCCCCTTACGAGCCCCTTACGAGCCCCCTTTACGAGCCCCCTTACGAGCCCCCTTACGAGCCCCCTTTACGAGCCCCCTTACGAGCCCCCTTACGAGCCCCCTTACGAGCCCCCTTACGAGCCCCCTTTACGAGCCCCTTACGAGCCCCTTACGAGCCCCCTTACGAGCCCCCTTACGAGCCCCTTTACGAGCCCCTTTACGAGCCCCCTTACGAGCCCCCTTACGAGCCCCCTTTACGAGCCCCCTTTACGAGCCCCCTTTACGAGCCCCCTTTACGAGCCCCCTTACGAGCCCCCTTTACGAGCCCCTTACAAACCCCAACAATGCAGTTTAAAAACAAATACGGCTAAGAAATAGAAAAAAAAACAGAGTCATTAAAGAGCAGCAGTAAAATAACAATAGCGAGATATATACAAGGTATTACGGTACAGAGTCAATGTGGAGGCTATATACAGGTGGTACCGGTACAGAGTCAATGTGGAGACTATATACAGGGGGTACCGGTACAGAGTCAATGTGGAGACTATATACAGGGGGTACCGGTACAGAGTCAATGTGGAGGCTATATACAGGGGGTACGGGTACAGAGTCAATGTGGAGGCTATATACAGGGGGTACCGGTACAGAGTCAATGTGGAGACTATATACAGGGGGTACCGGTACAGAGTCAATGTGGAGGTTATATACAGGGGGTACCGGTACAGAGTCAATGTGGAGGCTATATACAGGGGGTACCGGTACAGAGTCAATGTGGAGACTATATACAGGGGGTACCGGTACAGAGTCAATGTGGAGGCTATATACAGGGGGTACTGGTACAGAGTCAATGTGGAGGTTATATACAGGGGGTACCGGTACAGAGTCAATGTGGAGGCTATATACAGGGGGGTACCGGTATAGAGTCAATGTGGAGGCTATATACAGGGGGTACCGGTATAGAGTCAATGTGGAGACTATATACAGGGGGTACCGGTACAGAGTCAATGTGGAGGCTATATACAGGGGGTACTGGTACAGAGTCAATGTGGAGGTTATATACAGGGGGTACCGGTACAGAGTCAATGTGGAGGCTATATACAGGGGGGTACCGGTATAGAGTCAATGTGGAGGCTATATACAGGGGGTACCGGTACAGAGTCAATGTGGAGGTTATATACAGGGGGTACCGGTATAGAGTCAATGTGGAGGTTATATACAGGGGGTACCGGTACAGAGTCAATGTGGAGGCTATATACAGGGGGTACTGGTACAGAGTCAATGTGGAGGTTATATACAGGGGGTACCGGTACAGAGTCAATGTGGAGGCTATATACAGGGGGGTACCGGTATAGAGTCAATGTGGAGGCTATATACAGGGGGTACCGGTACAGAGTCAATGTGGAGGTTATATACAGGGGGTACCGGTACAGAGTCAATGTGGAGGTTATATACAGGGGGTACCGGTACAGAGTCAATGTGCGGAGGGCACCAGTTAGTTGAGGTAATATGTATAAGGAAGAGTTATTACAGTGACTATAGATGATAACAACAGAGAGTAGCAGCGGTGTAAAAGGGGGCAATGCAAATAGTCTGGGTAGGCATTGATTAGGTGTTCAGGAGTTTTATGGCTTGGGGGTAGAAGCTGTTTAGAAGCCTCTTGGACCCACACTTGGCACTCTGGTACCATTTGCCGTGTGATAGCAGGGAGAACAGTCTATGACTAGGGTGTCTGGAGGTTTTTTTAGGGCCTTCCTCTGACACCGTCTGGTATAGAGGTCCTGGGTGGCAGGAAGCTTGGTGGCCCTACTGGGCGGAGGCTGAGCAGTTGCCATACCAGGCAGTGACGCAACCAGTCACGGTGCTCTTGATGGTGCAGCTGTAGAACCTTTTGAGGATCTGGGGACCCATGCCAAATCTTTTCAGTCTCCTGAGGGGGAATAGGGTTTGTCGTGCCCGCCACCACACGGCCAGGTCTCTGACCTCCTCCCGATAGGCTGTCTCGTCGTTGTCGGTGATCAGACCTACTTAATAATGGTGTTGGAGTCGTGCCTGGCCGTGCAGTCATGAGTGAACAGGGAGTACAGGAAGGGACTAAGCACGCACCCCTGAGGGGTCCCAGTGTTGAGGATCAGCATGGCGGATGGCTGTTACCTACCCTCACCACCTGGGGGCGGCCCTCCAGGAAGTCCAGAATCCAGTTGCAGAGGAAGGTGTTTAGTCCCAGGATCCTTAGCTTATTGATGAGCTTTGAGGGCACTATGATATTGAACACTGAGCTGTAGTCAATGATTAGCATTCTCACATAGGTGTTCCTTTTGTCCCGGTGGGAAAGGGCAGTGTGGAGTGCAATAGAGATCGCTTCATCTGTGGATTTGTTGGGGCGTTATGCAAATTGGTGTGGGTCTATGGTTTCTGGAATAATGGTGTTGCTGTGAGCCATTACCAGCCTTTCAAAGCACTTCATGGCTACAGACGTGAGTGCTACGGGTCAGTAATAGTAGTAATTTAGGCAGGTTACCTTAGTGTTCTTGGGCACAGGCACTATGGTGGTCTGCTTAAAACATGTTGGTATTAGACTCGGACAGGGAGAGGTTGAAAATGTCAGTTAAGACACTTGCCAGTTGGTCAGCGCATGCTCACAGTACACCTCCTGGTAATCCGTCTGGCCCTTCGGCATTGTGAATGTTGACCTGTCTTACTCACATCGGCTGCGGAGAGCGTGATCACACAGTCTCCTGGAACAGCTGGTGCTCTCATGCATGTTTCAGTGTTATTTGTCTTGAAGCGAGCATAGAGGTAGTTTAGCTAGTCTGGTAGTCTCGTGTCACTGGGCAGCTCTTGGCTGTGCTTCCCTTTGTAGTCTGTAATAGTTTGCAAGCTCTGCCACATCAGACGAGCGTCAGAGCCGGTGTAGTATGATTCGTTCTTAGTCCTGTATTGACGTTTTGTTTGTTTGATCAGCTCTACCCTTTAGCTCAATGCGGATGTTGCCTGTAATCCATGGCTTCTGGTTGGGGTATGTACGTACGGTCACCGTGGGGACAACGTCATCGATGCACTTATTGACGAAGCCAATGACTAATGCGGTGTACTCCTCAATGCCATCGGAGGAATCCCGGAACATATTCCAGTCTGTGCTAGAAAATCAGTCCTGTAGCTTAGTATCTACTTCATCTGACCACTTTTTTATTGATCTAGTCACTGGTGCTTCCTGCTTTAATGGAGAGTTTTGTATGTGTGTGTGGAGTAAAGGTGGTCCAGAGGTTTTTTCCCTCTGGTTGCACATTTAACATGTTAATAGAAATAAGATAAAACAGATTTAAGTTTCCCTGCATTAAAGTCCCCGGCTACTAGGAGCGTCGCCTCTGGGTGAGCGTTTTCCTGTTTGCTTATGGCATAATACAGCTCATTCAATACTGTCTTAGTGCCGGCCTCTGACTGTGGTGGTATGTAAACAGCTACGAAAAATACAGAAAACTCTCTAGGTAGATAGTGTGGTCTACAGCTTATCATGAGATACTCTACCTCAGGCGAGCAAAACCTCGAGACTTCCTTAGATATCGTGCACCAGCTGTTATTTACAAAAATACATAGTCCTCCCCCTTGTCTTACCAGACGCCTCTGTTCTATCCTGCTGGTACAGCGTATAACCAGCCAGCTGTATGTTGATATTGTCGTCGTTCAGCCACGACTCCGTGAAGCATAAGATATTACAGTTTTGAATGTCCCGTTGGTAGTTTAATCTTCCGTGTAGGTCATCAATTTTATTCTCCAAAGATTGCAAGTTTGCTAGCAGAATGGAAAGAAGTCTACGAATTTGCCTACGATCGCCTACGAATTCTCAGAAGACAGCCCGCCTTCTGGCCCCTTTTTCTCAGCCTAATCTTCACGCAAATCACGGGGATCTGGGCCTGTTCCTGAGAAAGCTGTATATCGTTCGCGTCGGCCTCGTCAAAACTCAGTAAAGGAAAAAGGATTCTGCCAGTCCGTGGTGAGTCATCACAGTCCTGATGTCCAGAAGTTATTTTCGGTCATAAGAGACGGTAGCGGCAACATTATGTACAAAATAAGTAAAAAAATAAGTTACAAACAACGCAAATAAACGAATGAAAAACACAATTGGTTGGGGGCCAGTAAAACGTCTGCCTTCTCCGCCGCCATTTAAATATCTGATGTATAAATATGTATTTAACCTCTATTATCACCTGCTAGCTGATCCCATCGACTTACAGTCTTTGTACTAACGCTAGTTAGCATTGGGTCGCTAATTAGCATTGGGTCGCTAGTTAGCATTGGGTCGCTAGTTAGCATTGGGTCGCTAGTTAGCATTGGGTCGCTAGTTAGCATTGGGTCGCAAAACTCCCTCTAACTTTCTTCATACTGGACAAAGATACATGAAAATGGTATCCACAAGTTCATCTGACCCTGTGGAAGTAGATCAAATCCAGAAGCATCCCTTTTTCTACGGCAGTCAGGATCCTGTTATGTACCTCTAGTATTGACCGTCGTCTGTTTATGCTGCAGGTCAGGCTGGCGGGGGAGGGGGGAACCCCCACTAGGGTTGTGTAGCAGTCGATGCACACCCTGTTAGCCCTGTTGTTGTCGTAGAGCAGACGGGCCCTGAACTCTGAACACTTTCCACACACCACCTGGGATACACAGAGGGAGGAGGGGTACCTCCATATTAACATGTATTACACCTGGGATACACAGAGAGAGGAGGTATACCTCCATAATGCTGTTAACATGTATTACACCTGGGATACACAGAGAGCTCAGGTGTAGGAGACAAGAAGCAGTTCACTGACGACAGGCCATTGATGGAAAATTAGCTGCATCCTCTTCAATATCAGAACAAATAGGAACAACTCACTCAATTAAAAAAAACTCTTGATTTGACCATATTTTTAAAACTCTTTATTGAGTATTGAGCAAAAGACTCAACCCTAATTTCTCAGCAGTTGACTGGAGACATGGAAGGAGTTCGCTTGTTGGGGGAGGGGGGGGGGGGGGGACAACATTTTAACCAATGAGAGTCAAGGTACAGCCCAAAACCCAAAACTCTCACTCAATAGTGATCAACATGTTCATCTTAATTTTATATATATATGAAAACTTTTTTAAATCAAGAGTTTTTAATATTGAGTCGTGTCTTCAGGAGTAGAGCGACTGACTGACATAATCAGGTCACTTGTACATGACATCATGATTTGATTGGAGACGTACGTGTCCACAGGCCTTGCAGTGGTGACGTCTCTTGGTGATGGAGTTGAACGGCTCCTGGCACTTCATACACAGAGTCACCTCCTTCTCACGGATCGGAGTGGGGGCACGCTTCCCCAGCTCGGAACAATTCTGAGAGAGAAAGTAGATTGGAAGAGAGACAGAGAGAGAGAGAGAGAGGGAATGAGTGAGAGAAGTGTGAGTGAGGGAATGAGTGAGAGAAGGAGAGACGTATGAGAGAGGGAATGAGTGAATGAGTGAGAGAAGGAGAGACGTATGAGAGAGGGAATGAGTGAGAGAAGGAGAGACGTATGAGAGAGGGAATGAGGGAATGAGTGAGAGAAGGAGAGACGTATGAGAGAGGGAATGAGGGAATGAGTGAGAGAAGGAGAGACGTATGAGAGAGGGAATGAGTGAATGAGTGAGAGAAGGAGAGACGTATGAGAGAGGGAATGAGTGAGAGGAGAGATGTATGAGAGAGGGAATGAGTGACAGAAGGAGAGAAGCGTGAGAGAGAGAGACAGAGAGAGAGAGGGAGAGAAGAGACAGCGATAGGATCTCACAGAGGAAGGCATTTCAGCCACAGAAGCTGAAAGGCAGACATGTCATAGTGTTAAGAGAACCAAGTGGAAGAACTATCGGGAATACTGCTTAACTCTTTCACATCTACTCAAGTGCCTAATGGTTAGTGGTTATACTGGGGTTATGGGTTATACTGGGGTTATAGGCACGGGGTTATGGGTTATACTGCGGTTATAGGCTAGGGGGTTAGTGGTTATCCTGGGGTTAGGGGTTATACTGGGGTTATAGGCAAGGGGTTAGTGGTTATCCTGGGGTTAGGGGTTATACTGGGGTTATAGGCTAGGGGGTTAGGGGTTATACTGGGGTTATAGGCTAGGGGGTTAGGGGTTATACTGGGGTTAGGGGTTATACTGGGGTTATAGGCTAGGGGGTTAGGGGTTATACTGGGGTTATAGGCTAGGGGGTTAGGGGTTATACTGGGGTTAGATGATAGGGGTTACGTGGGGTTAGAGACTAGGGGGTAGGAGGTATGCTGGGTTAGAGACTAGGGGGTAGGAGGTATGCTGGGTTAGATACTAGGGGGTAGGAGGTATGCTGGGTTAGAGACTAGGGGGTAGGAGTTATGCTGGGTTAGAGACTAGGGGGTAGGAGGTATGCTGGGTTAGAGACTAGGGGGTAGGAGGTATACTGGGTTAGAGTTAAGGGTTAAGGGTTATGCTGGGGTTAGATGCTAGGGGTTAAGGTTTATGCTGGGGTTAGATGCTAGGGTTTAAGGGTTATGATGGGGTTAGATGCTAGGGGTTAAGGGTTATGCTGGGGTTAGATGCTAGGGGTTAAGGTTTATGCTGGGGTTAGATGCTAGGGTTTAAGGGTTTTGCTGGGGTTAGATGCTAGGGTTTAAGGGTTATGATGGGGTTAGATGCTAGGGGTTAAGGGTTATGCTGGGGTTAGATGCTAGGGGTTAAGGGTTATGCTGGGGTTAGATGCTAGGGTTTAAGGGTTATGCTGGGGTTAGATGCTAGGGTTTAAGGGTTATGCTGGGGTTAGATGCTAGAGGTTAAGGGTTATGCTGGGGTTAGATGCTAGGGGTTAAGGGTTATGATGGGGTTAGATGCTAGGGTTTAAGGGTTATGATGGGGTTAGATGCTAGGGGTTAAGGGTTATGATGGGGTTAGATGCTAGGGGTTAAGGGTTATGATGGGGTTAGATGCTAGGGGTTAAGGGTTATGATGGGGTTAGATGCTAGGGTTTAATGGTTATGATGGGGTTAGATGCTAGGGGTTAAGGGTTATGATGGGGTTAGATGCTAGGGGTTAAGGGTTATGATGGGGTTAGATGCTAGGGTTTAAGGGTTATGATGGGGTTAGATGCTAGGGGTTAAGGGTTATGCTGGGGTTAGATGCTAGGGGTTAAGGGTTATGCTGGTGTTAGATGCTAGGGGATAGGGGTTATGCTGGTGTTAGATGCTAGGGGTTAAGGGTTATGCTGGGGTTAGATGCTAGGGGATAGGGGTTATGCTGGTGTTAGATGCTAGGGGATAGGGGTTATGCTGGTGTTAGATGCTAGGGGATAGGGGTTATGCTGGTGTTAGATGCTAGGGGATAGGGGCTATGCTGGTGTTAGATGCTAGGGGATAGGGGCTAGGGGTTGTGTTGTATCTTACAGGTGAGTTGGGAGGAGTGTAGTCCTCATCTCGGAGAGAGCAGTTGAGATGGTGGAACGTGGCTAGCGTCTGTTCATGTCTCTGAATGGTGGCCTGGATAGCCTGAGCGAGAGGAGGAACAGACGACATGTTAAATGACAACGTCTCTGCTGGATTGACGTTTTATCTGGTGACACACACACACACACACACACACACACACACACACAGCCCAGGACCAAACCACATAAACACTAAATCTCCCTTCGCCACACCATCGCCGTTCACACCAGATAAAACTAACGTCAGGAAGTGAAGGAGACATGCTCGTTAATATGGATGAATACAGAGTTGTTATGTGGAGAGTGGAAGCTGAAATAGTGGGAGCTGAAATAGTGGGAGCTGAAATAGTGGGAGCTGAAATAGTGGGAGCTGAGATAGTGGAAGCTGAAATAGTGGGAGCTGAGATAGTGGGAGCTGAAATAGTGGGAGCTGAGATAATGGGAGCTGAAATAGTGGGAGCTGAAATAGTGGGAGCTGAGATAGTGGGAGCTGAGATAGTGTGAGCTGAGATAGTGTGAGCTGAAATAGTGTGAGCTGAAATAGTGGGAGCTGAAATAGTGGGAGCTGAGATAGTTCGAAGCTGAGATAGTGGGAAATAGTGGGAGCTGAGATAGTGGGAGCTGAGATAGTGTGAGCTGAGATAGTGGAAGCTGAGATAGTTGGAGCTGAAATAGTGGGAGCTGAAATAGTGGGAGCTGAGATATTGGGAGCTGAGATATTGGGAGCTGAAATAGTGGGAGCTGAAATAGTGGGAGCTGAGATAGTGGGAGCTGAGATAGTGTGAGCTGAGATAGTGTGAGCTGAAATAGTGTGAGCTGAAATAGTGGGAGCTGAAATAGTGGGAGCTGAGATAGTTCGAAGCTGAGATAGTGGGAAATAGTGGGAGCTGAGATAGTGGGAGCTGAGATAGTGTGAGCTGAGATAGTGGAAGCTGAGATAGTTGGAGCTGAAATAGTGGGAGCTGAGATAGTGGGAGCTGAAATAGTGGGAGCTGAAATAGTGTGAGCTGAAATAGTGGGAGCTGAGATATTGGGAGCTGAGATATTGGGAGCTGAGATAGTGGGAGCTGAAATAGTCTAAGCTGGAATACAGAAGTATTTACCTGGATCCAGTCCTTCTTCTCTTCTTCAGTCCTACACAGAACAACAACGTATTAGGTAGTAACCAAAAGAGTCATGTAGAATCATGTAGTAACAGAAAGAGTCATGTAGAATCATGTAGTAACCAAAAGAGTCATGTAGAATCATGTAGTAACCAAAAGAGTCATGTAGAATCATGTAGTAACCAAAAGAGTCATGTAGAATCATGTAGTAACCAAAAGAGTCATGTAGAATCATGTAGTAATCAAAAGAGTCATGTAGAATCATGTAGAATCATGTAGTAACAGAAAGAGTCATGTAGAATCATGTAGTAACCAAAAGAGTCATGTAGAACCATGTAGTAACAGAAAGAGTCATGTAGAATCATGTAGTAACAGAAAGAGTCATGTAGAATCATGTAGTAACCAAAAGAGTCATGTAGAATCATGTAGTAACCAAAAGAGTCATGTAGAATCATGTAGTAACAGAAAGAGTCATGTAGAATCATGTAGTAACCAAAAGAGTCATGTAGAAACCAAAAGAGTCATGTAGAATCATGTAGTAACCAAAAGAGTCATGTAGAAACCAAAAGAGTCATGTAGAATCATGTAGTAACAGAAAGAGTCATGTAGAATCATGTAGTAACCAAAAGAGTCATGTAGAATCATGTAGTAACCAAAAAAGTCATGTAGAATCATGTAGTAACCAAAAGAGTCATGTAGAATCATGTAGTAACCAAAAGAGTCATGTAGAATCATGTAGTAACCAAAAGAGTCATGTAGAATCATGTAGTAACCAAAAGAGTCATGTAGAAACCAAAAGAGTGATGTAGAATCATGTAGTAACCAAAAGAGTCATGTACAGTCATGTAGAATCATGTAGTAATCAAAAGAGTCATGTAGAATCATGTAGAATCATGTAGTAATCAAAAGAGTCATGTACAGTCATGTAGAATCATGTAGTAACCAAAAGAGTGATGTAGAATCATGTAGTAATCAAAAGAGTCATGTAGAATAATGTAGTAACAGAAAGAGTCATGTAGAATCATGTAGTAACAGAAAGAGTCATGTAGAATCATGTAGTAACCAAAAGAGTCATGTAGAATCATGTAGTAACAGAAAGAGTCATGTAAAATCATGTAGTAACAGAAAGAGTGTTAAACAAAATCAAAATATATTTTATATTTGAGATTCTTCAAAGTAGCCTCCCTTTGCCTTGATGACAGCTTTGCACACTCTTGGCATTCTCTCAACCAGTTTCATAAGGTAGTCACCTGGAATGCATTTCAATTAACAGAGGTGCCTTGTTAAAAGTTGCGTTTGAGCCAATCAGTTGTGTTGTGACAAGGTAGGGTTGGTAAACTTTTAACTATTTGTTAAAAGACCAAGTCCATATTATGACAAGAACAGCTCAAATAAGCAAAGAGAAACGATAGTCCATCATTACTTTATGACATGAAGGTCAGACAAGACGGAAAACTTTAAGAACTTTGAAAGTTTCTTCAAGTGCAGTCACAAAAACCATCAAGCGCTATGATGAAACTGGCTCTCATGAGGGACACCCATAAGAAGAAGAGACTTGCTTGAGCCAAGAAACAACAGCAAAGGACATTAGACCGGTGGAAATCTGTCTTTTGGTCTGATGAGTCCAAATTTGAGATTTTTGGTTCCAACCGCCGTGTCTTTGTGAGACGCAGAGTAGGTGAACGGATGATCTCCTCAGGTGTGTTTCCCACCGTGAATTATGGAGGAGCTGGTGTGATGGTGTGGGGGTGCTTTGCTGGTGACAATGTCATTGATTTATTTAGAATTCAAGGCACACTTAACCAGCATGGCTACCACAGCATTCTGCAGCGATACACCATACCATCTGGTTTGCGCTTAGTGGGACAATAATTCGTTTTTTAACAGGACAATGACATGCTCAGCATGTGGGAACGCTTTCAAGTCTGTTGGAAAAGCATTCCTCATTAAACTGGTTGAGAGAATGCCAAGAGTGTGCAAAGCTGTCATCAAGGCAAAGGGTGGCTACTTTGAAGAATCGAAAATCTAAAAATAATTTTTATTTGTTCAACACTTTTTTGGTTACTACATGATTCCATATGTGTCATTTCATAGTTCTGATGTCTTCACTATTATTCTTCAATGTAGAAAATAGTAAAAATAAAGAAAAACTCTTGAATGAGTAGGTGTGTCCAAACTTTTGACTGGTACTGTTTATATATATATATATATATATTTATTATTTTTTTAATTTTATTTTTTTCATTGTTGGACATGAAAGACTGTAAAATCTGTTCCCTAGTATTCCCACGGAAAACAGAGAGACACATGATCGTATCCAAATGTAAGTAACGTTTTACATGATTTTGTTTAGTCAAATACTATATCTGTTTGGGCTACAAATAATTTATAATTATGTTCCTGGGCTAGGCTGTAGGGGATGCTGGAGTTAGGGGTTATGCTAGGGTTAGAGACTAGAGGGTAGGGGTTATGCTGGGATTAGAGACTAGAGGGTAGGGGTTATGCTGGGATTAGAGACTAGAGGGTAGGGGTTATGCTGGGATTAGAGACTAGAGGGTAGGGGTTATGCTGGGATTAGAGGCTAGGGGATAGGTGGTAGGCTGGGGTCAGATGCTAGGGAAAGGGTTTAGGGGTTATGTTGGGGTTAGAGGGGTTAGGGGTTATACTGTGATAAGAGGATAGGAGGTAGTGGTATTATGATGAGGGTAGGGCTTATTCTGGGATAAGAGGATAGGAGGGTAGGGGTTATGCTGGGATAAGAGCCTAGGGGGTAGGGGTTATGCTGGGATAAGAGCCTAGGGGGTAGGGGTTATGCTGGGATAAGAGCCTAGGGGGTAGGGGTTATGCTGGGATAAGAGGATAGGGGATAGGGGTTATGCTGGGGTTATAGGCTATGGGGTAGGGGTTATGTTGGGGTTAGAGGGGTTAGGGGTTATGCTGGGATAAGAGCCTAGGGGGTAGGGGTTATACTGGGATAAGAGCCTAGGGGGTAGGGGTTATACTGGGATAAGAGGATAGGAGGGTAGGGGTTATGCTGGGATAAGAGCCTAGGGGGTAGGGGTTATACTGGGATAAGAGCCTAGGGGGTAGCGGTTATGTAGGGGTTAGAGGGGTTAGGGGTTATGCTGGGATAAGAGCCTAGGGGGTAGGGGTTATTCTGGGATAAGAGCCTAGGGGGTAGGGGTTATTCTGGGATAAGAGCCTAGGGGGTAGGGGTTATACTGGGATAAGAGGATAGGAGGGTATGGGTTATGCTGGGATAAGAGCCTAGGGGGTAGGGGTTATACTGGGATAAGAGCCTAGGGGGTAGGGGTTATGCTGGGATAAGAGCCTAGGGGGTAGGGGTTATTCTGGGATAAGAGCCTAGGGGGTAGGGGTTATACTGGGATAAGAGCCTAGGGGGTAGGGGCTATGCTGGGATAAGAGCCTAGGGGAGGGGTTATTCTGGGATAAGAGCCTAGGGGGTAGGGGTTATGCTGGGATAAGAACCTAGGAGGTAGGGGTTATGTTGGGGTTAGAGGGGTTAGGGGTTATGCTGGGATAAGAGCCTAGGGGGTAGGGGTTATGCTGGGATAAGAGGATAGGGGATAGGGGTTATGCTGGGGTTATAGGCTATGGGGTAGGGGTTATGTTGGGGTTAGAGGGGTTAGGGGTTATGCTGGGATAAGAGCCTAGGGGGTAGGGGTTATACTGGGATAAGAGCCTAGGGGGTATGGGTTATGCTGGGATAAGAGCCTAGGGGGTAGGGGTTATTCTGGGATAAGAGCCTAGGGGGTAGGGGTTATTCTGGGATAAGAGCCTAGGGGGTAGGGGTTATTCTGGGATAAGAGCCTAGGGGGTAGGGGTTATACTGGGATAAGAGCCTAGGGGGTAGGGGTTATACTGGGATAAGAGCCTAGGGGGTAGGGGTTATGCTGGGATAAGAGCCTAGGGGGTAGGGGTTATTCTGGGATAAGAGCCTAGGGGGTAGGGGTTATGCTGGGATAAGAACCTAGGAGGTAGAGGTTATGCTGATTAAAGATTATGCTGTGGTTATAGGCTATGGGGTAGGGGTTATGCTGGGGTTACAGGTTATGGGGTAGGGGTTATGTTGGGGTTAGAGGGGTTAGGGGTTATGCTGGGATAAGATCCTAGGGGGTAGGGGTTATGCTGGGATAAGAGCCTAGGGGGTAGGGGTTATTCTGGGATAAGAGCCTAGGGGGTAGGGGTTATGCTGATTAAAGATTATGCTGGGGTTATAGGCTATGGGGTAGGGGTTATGCTGGGGTTACAGGTTATACTGGGGTTATAGGTTATGCTGGGGTTACAGATTATGCTGGGGTTATAGGCTATGGAGTAGGGGTTATACTGGGGTTACAGATTATGCTGGGGTTACAGATTATGCTGGGGTTACAGATAATGCTTGGGTTACAGATTATGCTGGGGTTATAGGCTATGGGGTAGGGGTTATGCTGGGGTTACAGATTATGCTGGGGTTATAGGCTATGGGGTAGGGGTTATGCTGGGGTTACAGATTATGCTTGGGTTACAGATTATGCTGGGGTTATAGGCTATGGGGTAGGGGTTATGCTGGGGTTACAGATTATGCTGGGGTTACAGATTATGCTGGGGTTATAGGCTATGGGGTAGGGGTTATGCTGGGGTTACAGATTATGCTGGGGTTATAGGCTATGGGGTAGGGGTTATGCTGGGGTTACAGATTATGCTTGGGTTACAGATTATGCTGGGGTTATAGGCTATGGGGTAGGGGTTATGCTGGGGTTACAGATTATGCTGGGGTTATAGGCTATGGGGTAGGGGTTATACTGGGGTTACAGATTATGCTGGGGTTACAGATTATGCTGGGGTTACAGATTATGCTGGGGTTAAAGATTATACTGGGGTTACAGATTATGCTGGGGTTATAGGCTATGGGGTAGGGGTTATGCTGGGGTTACAGATTATACTGGGGTTACAGATTATGCTGGGGTTATAGGCTATGGGGTAGGGGTTATGCTGGGGTTACAGATTATACTGGGGTTACAGATTATGCTGGGGTTATAGGCTATGGGGTAGGGGTTATGCTGAGGTTACAGATTATGCTGGGGTTACAGATTATGCTGGGGTTATAGGCTATGGGGTAGGGGTTATGCTGAGGTTACAGATTATGCTGGGGTTATAGGCTATGGGGTAGGGGTTATGCTGGGGTTACAGATTATACTGGGGTTACAGATTATGCTGGGGTTATAGGCTATGGGGTAGGGGTTATGCTGAGGTTACAGATTATGCTGGGGTTACAGATTATGCTGGGGTTATAGGCTATGGGGTAGGGGTTATGCTGAGGTTACAGATTATGCTGGGGTTATAGGCTATGGGGTAGGGGTTATGCTGAGGTTACAGATTATGCTGGGGTTAGTCCTGGAGTAAAACGTTTAAATAAATAATCTGGCTACCCTCACCTGGCCTGTAGTTCTAGTGATCGTTGTTTTCCAGACACCAAGAAGGTCCTGGGAACGTTAACACTGCTGCTCTCCTTCAGCTGTAACAAGGAAGAAGGAAACACACAGGACGTCACTCAGCTACACCGCAGCCTCATAACAGCAGGCAGTTATTACAGAGCCTCTATCAAAGATGGTGCTGCGGCATTCCTCCTGTTTTGGAAGAGCCTTAGCGTGCGCTCTATTCCCTATGTAGTGCACCACTTTTGTCCAGAGCCTAGTGCACTATGCAGGGAATAGGGTGCAATTTCAGATTGGCA
>NC_143030.1:81537398-81564898 GCF_057628025.1 Oncorhynchus mykiss | reverse complement strand
TCACCATCTTTCTGATGGCAGTGTTGGAGTGCCCGGCAGCTGTTAGAAAGGACTCACCATCTTTCTGATGGCAGTGTTGGAGTGCTCGGCAGCTGTTAGAAAGGACTCACCATCTTTCTGATGGCATTGTTGAAGTGCTCGGCAGCTGTTAGAAAGGACTCACCATCTTTCTGATGGCAGTGTTGGAGTGCTCGGCAGCTGTTAGAAAGGACTCACCATCTTTCTGATGGCAGTGTTGGAGTGCTCGGCAGCTGTTTAAAAGGACTCAACATATTTCTGATGGCAGTGTTGGAGTGCTCGGCAGCTGATAGAAAGGACTCACCATCTTTCTGATGGCAGTGTTGGAGTGCTCGGCAGCTGTTAGAAAGAACTCACCATCTTTCTGATGGCAGTGTTGGAGTGCTCGGCAGCTGTTAGAAAGGACTCACCATCTTTCTGATGGCAGTGTTGGAGTGCTCTGCAGCTGTTAGAAAGGACTCACCATCTTTCTGATGGCTGTGTTGGAGTGCTCGGGGGCTGTTAGAAAGGACTCACCATCTTTCTGATGGCAGTGTTGGAGTGCTTGGCAGCTGTTAGAAAGGACTCACCATCTTTCTGATGGCAGTGTTGGAGTGCTCGGCAGCTGTTAGAAAGGACTCACCATCTTTCTGATGGCAGTGTTGGGAGTGCTCGGCAGCTGTTAGAAAGGACTCACCATCTTTCTGATGGCAGTGTTGGAGTGCTCGGCAGCTGTTAGGAAGGACTCACCATCTTTCTGATGGCAGTGTTGGAGTGCCCGGCAGCTGTTAGAAAGGACTCACCATCTTTCTGATGGCAGTGTTGGAGTGCTCGGCAGCTGTTAGAAAGGACTCACCATCTTTCTGATGGCATTGTTGAAGTGCTCGGCAGCTGTTAGAAAGGACTCACCATCTTTCTGATGGCAGTGTTGGAGTGCTCGGCAGCTGTTAGAAAGGACTCACCATCTTTCTGATGGCAGTGTTGGAGTGCTCGGCAGCTGTTTAAAAGGACTCAACATCTTTCTGATGGCAGTGTTGGAGTGCTCGGCAGCTGATAGAAAGGACTCACCATCTTTCTGATGGCAGTGTTGGAGTGCTCGGCAGCTGTTAGAAAGAACTCACCATCTTTCTGATGGCAGTGTTGGAGTGCTCGGCAGCTGTTAGAAAGGACTCACCATCTTTCTGATGGCAGTGTTGGAGTGCTCTGCAGCTGTTAGAAAGGACTCACCATCTTTCTGATGGCTGTGTTGGAGTGCTCGGGGGCTGTTAGAAAGGACTCACCATCTTTCTGATGGCAGTGTTGGAGTGCTCGGCAGCTGTTAGAAAGGACTCACCATCTTTCTGATGGCAGTGTTGGAGTGCTCGGCAGCTGTTAGAAAGGACTCACCATCTTTCTGATGGCTGTGTTGGAGTGCTCGGCGGCTGTTAGAAAGGACTCACCATCTTTCTGATGGCAGTGTTGGAGTGCTCGGCAGCTGTGGCGATCAACTCTAGTGATTCTGAAAAGACACAACAGAGACGTTATTACTTCCAGCAACTAAACAATTTCACAGTGTAACTGATTCCAATACTAATTTGCCCTTCTGATGTAAATTTTCCTGCACTCTCTGTGTTAGAAAAACTGACAACACAAAATATGTTACAGTGCCTTCGGGAAAGTATTCAGACATTTTGTTGCGTTACAGCCTTATTCTAAAATGGATTAAAACATTTTTATTTTTATTTTTTTTTATCCACAGCAATCTCTTTCCATAGTTTGATAACTAGAAGCCTCACAAGTCCTCAACTGGCAGCTTCATTAAATAGTACCCACAAAACACCAGTCTCAACATCAACAGTAAAGAAGCCCCTCATGTACTCCGTGTTCACCAACGACTGAGTGACCAAGCACGACTCCAACACCATCATAAAGCTTGCACAGACAGGTAGACCTGATCACCGACAACAACGAGACAGCCTTTAGGGACGAGGTCAGAGACCTGGCAATGTAGCAAGACAAAGGCGCTGATCGTGGACCATAGGAAAAAGATGGGCCGAATAGGCCCTTATTAACATCGACGGGGCTGAAGTGGAGCGGGTCGAGAGTTTCAAGTTCCTTAGTGTCCACATCACCAACAAACTATCATGGTCCAAACACGCCAAGACAGTCTTGAAGAAGCTTCCTGCCATCCATGACCTCTATACCAGGCGGTGTCAGAGAAAGGCCCCAAAAATTGTCAAAGACACCAGCCTCCCCAGTCATAGTCTGTTCTCTCTACTACCGTATGGCAAGCGGGAACCTGGAGCACCGAGTCTAGGTCCAAAAGGCTTCTAAACAGCTTCTACCCCCAAGCCATAAGACTCTCTAACAATCTAGTCAAATGGCGGCTACTCAGACTATTTGCATTGCCCCCCCCCGCGCTTTTACACTGCTGCTACTCTCTGTTATTATCTATGTATAGTCACTTTAATAACTATATCTACATGTATATATTACCTCAATTACCTCGACTACCGCTGCCCCCGCACATTGACTCTGTACCAGTACCCCTGTATATAGCCTCCACATTGACTCTGTACCGGTACCCCCTGTATATAGCCTCCACATTGACTCTGTACCTGTACCCCCTGTATATAGCCTCCACATTGACTCTGTACCGGTACCCCCTGTATATAGCCTCCACATTGACTCTGTACCGGTACCCCCTGTATATAGCCTCCACATTGACTCTGTACCGGTACCCCCTGTATATAGCCTCCACATTGACTCTGTACCGGTACCCCCTGTATATAGCCTCCACAGTGACTCTGTACCGGTACCCCCTGTATATAGCCTCCACATTGACTCTGTACCGGTACCCCCTGTATATATCCTCCACATTGACTCTGTACCGGTACCCCCTGTATATAACCTCCACATTGACTCTGTACCGGTACCCCCTGTATATAGCCTCCACACTGACTCTGTACCGGTACCCCCTGTATATAACCTCCACATTGACTCTGTACCGGTACCCCCTGTATATAGTCTCCACATTGACTATGTACCGATACCCCCTGTATATAGCCTCCACATTGACTCTGTACCGGTACCCCCTGTATATAGACTCCACATTGACTCTGTACTGTAACACCCTGTATATAGCCTCCAAATTGACTCTGTACCGGTACCCCCTGTATATAGCCTCCACATTGACTCTGTACCGGTACCCCCTGTATATAGCCTCCACATTGACTCTGTACCGGTACCCCCTGTATATAGCCTCCACATTGACTCTGTACCGGTACCCCCTGTATATAGCCTCCACATTGACTCTGTACCGGTACCCCCTGTATTTAGCCTCCACATTGACTCTGTACCGGTACCCCCTGTATATAGCCTCCACATTGACTCTGTACCGGTACCCCCTGTATATAGCCTCCACATTGACTCTGTACCGGTACCCCCTGTATATAGTATGCTGACCCTGTATATACAGTGGGTCAAAAAAGTATTTAGTCAGCCACCAATTGTGCAAGTTCTCCCACTTAAAAAGATGAGAGAGGCCTGTAATTTTCATCATAGGTACACTTCAACTATGACAGGCAAAATGAGAAAAAAAATCCAGAAAATCACATTGTAGGATTTTTTATGCATTTATTTGCAAATTATGGTGGAAAATAAGTATTTGGTCAATAACAAAAGTTTATCTCAATACTTTGTTATATACCCTTTGTTGGCAATGACAGAGGTCAAACATTTTCTGTAAGTCTTCGCAAGGTTTTCACACACTGTTGCTGGTATTTTGATTTACTTCTGTGAAACGTGTCGTTGTGTCACCCAACTTCTATTGAGCTTCAATTGGTCGGACAGATATTCTCACATTCTCCTGCAAAATGTCTTGATAAACTTGGGAATTCATTTTTTCCGTCGATGATCGCAAGCTGTCCAGGCCCTGAGGCAGCAAAGCAGCCCCAAACCACGATGCTCCCTCCACCAAACTTTACAGTTGGGATTCGTTTTTGATGTCGGTGTGTTGGACCATCCTTTTGTTAAAACAGAGAAATGTGAATTACATCGCTCCAACATCTCCTTCCTAGGATACATCATCGCTGCAGGAAATATACAGATGGATCCTGGCCAGGTGAAAGCGGTGGTGGATTGGCCTCAACCCACCTCAAGAGTGCAGTTGCAATGCTTCCTGGGGTTTGCTCATTTCACCCGCCGTTTCATTCGGGGTTACAGCCCCCTTGGCTTCTCCCCTTTCAGCACTCACCTCTCCGAAGGTCCCGTTCACGTGGTCTCCAGCTGCTGACCGGGCGTTCTCAGACCTCAAGCATCTATTTATCACAGATCACATCTTAATCCATCCAGATCTGTCCCGTCAGTTCGTGGTGGAAGTCTGCCCTGTCCCAGCGGTCTGCCCAGGACCAAAAGCTGAATCCCCCGCGCTTTCCTTTCCCATCGTCTGAGAGGAATTATGGGAAATCGATAACTACTCATGGAGAAGATGGCATTGAAGGAGTGGAGGCTAGGCTGGTTAGAGGGGGGAGGAAACATCCATTCTTAGTGTGGACTGATTATAAGAACCTGGAATATCTCTGCAACGCCAAGCACCTCAACTCTATGGGGCCTGATATCCACTCGGTTCACCTTTACCATCTCTTACCGCCCCGGGGTCCAAGAACGTGAAGTCTGAAGCGCTCTCACGCCTCTATAGACCCACTGATCCCGAAACCCTCCCCTCTAGCGGCTGCATGGGGTATAGAGAACCATGTCCGTGAGACGCAGCGTTCCCTTGCCGGGCCTGGCTAACTGGATGTTCGCCCCGGACTCTGCCCATTCCCCGGTCCTGGAATGGGCTCATTCCTCCGGACTTGCCTGCCATCCTTGCTCCTATCGAACCCTGGCCTTTGTAAGACAATGTTTTTGGTGGCCCAGCATGGTTCCTAACGTCTCTGTGTGTGTGTGTGTGTGTGTGTGTGTGTGTGTGTGTGTGTGTGTGTGTGTGTGTGTGTGTGTGTGTGTGTGTGTGTGTGTGCATGCGTGTGTGTGTGTGTGTCTGCGTGTGCATGTAGTGGTGCATGAAGCAGGGCCACTCACTCTGTGCATGTTGAAAGTCATCATGGTCGTCAGGGAGACGGTGCAGGTAGTCTTTCAGCAGCAGCTCGTAGCGAGGGATCCTCTGAACCGGCTCCAACATGTGGTGCTGTAGGGTCAGGTTACCACAGCGCTCCTCTCTCTGAGGACACACACACAGAGGAACACAGGTTAACACAGCGCTCCTCTCTCTGAGGACACACACACACGCACGCACGCATGTACGCACACACACACACACACACACACACACACACACACACACACACACACACACACACACACACACACACACACACACACACACACACAGGTGAGAAGATACACACAGACAGACACAGACACACACACGCACAGACGCACGCGCACACGCACGTACGCACACACACACACACACACACACACACACACACACACGTGAGAAAATACACATGGAAACCCACAGACCCAGCACAAACACATACTGTTCACAGAACAAGGCAGAGTGAGAGACTAGAAACACAGCCAAAATATACACTTTGCAGTCACTGCAGGCTTTCACAGGGAACAAAGAGAATATGGAAGTAGGAAGAAAGACAATCATTTTACCATAAGTAAAGGGCATTCAGGAAAGTATTCATACCCCTTCCCCTTTCTCCACATTTTATTAAGTTACAGCCTTATTCTAAAATGGATTAAATATATAAGAAAATCCTCCTGAATCTCCCCTAATGAAGATTTTAGCATTTTCTGCAAATGTATTAAAAATACAAAATAAATAACTTATTTACGTATTCTGACCCTTTGCTGCTCAAGTGAATCCTGTTTTCATTGATCGTCCTTGAGATGTCTCTACAACTTGATTGGAGTCCACCTGGGATAAATTCAATTGATTGGACGTGATTTGGAAAGGCTCACGCCTGTCTATATAAGGTCCCACAGTTGACAGGTGACATGGTGACAGAGCAATAACCAAGCCATCAGGTCGAAGGAGTTGTCCCGTAGAGCTCCGAGACAGGATTGTGTCGAGGCACAGATCTGGGGAAGGGTACCAAAACATTTCTGCAGCATTGAAGGTCCCCAAGAACACAGTGGCCTCCATCATTCTTAAATGGAAGAAGTTTGGAAACACAAAGATTCTTCCTAGAGCTGGCCGCCCGGCCAAACTGAGCAATCGGGGGAGAAGGGCCTTGGTCAGGGAGGTGACCAAGAACCCGATGGTCACTCTGACATAGCTCCAGAGTTCCTCTGTGGAGATGGGAGAACCTTCCAGAAGGACAACCATCGCTGCAGCACTCCACCAATCAGGCCTTTATGGTAGAAAGACCAGACGGAAGCCACTCCTCAGTAAAAAGGCACATGACAGCCCGCTTGGAGTTTGCCAAAAGACTCTCAGAACATGAGAAACAAGATTCTCTGGTCTGATGAAATCAAGATTCAACTCTTCGGGCCTGACTGCCAAGCGTTACGTCTGGAAGAAACCTGGCACCCTCCCTACGGTGAAGCACGGTGGTGGCAGCATCCCTACGGTGAAGCATGGTGGTGGCAGCATCATACTGTGGGGATGGTTTTTAGCAGCAGGGACTGGGAGACTAGTCAGGATAGAGGGAAAGAGGATATCTGACAGACAACAGGACAGGGTGGAAGGCTGGTACTAATCTCTACAACCTCTGATATCTGACAGACAACAGGACAGGGTGGAAGGCTGGTTCTAATCTCTACAACCTCTGATATCTGACAGACAACAGGACAGAGTGGAAGGCTGGTTCTAATCTCTACAACCTCTGACAGACAACAGGACAGGGTGGAAGGCTGGTTCTAATCTCTACAACCTCTGATAGCTGACAGACAACAGGACAGAGTGGAAGGCTGGTTCTAATCTCTACAACCTCTGATATCTGACAGACAACAGGACAGAGTGGAAGGCTGGTTCTAATCTCTACAACCTCTGACAGACAACAGGACAGGGTGGAAGGCTGGTTCTAATCTCTACAACCTCTGATATCTGACAGACAACAGGACAGGGTGGAAGGCTGGTTCTAATCTCTACAACCTCTGATATCTGACAGACAACAGGACAGGGTGGAAGGCTGGTTCTAATCTCTACAACCTCTGATATCTGACAGACAACAGGACAGAGTGGAAGGCTGGTTCTAATCTCTACAACCTCTGATATCTGACAGACAACAGGACAGGGTGGAAGGCTGGTACTAATCTCTACAACCTCTGATATCTGACAGACAACAGGACAGGGTGGAAGGCTGGTACTAATCTCTACAACCTCTGATATCTGACAGACAACAGGACAGAGTGGAAGGCTGGTACTAATCTCTACAACCTCTGATATCTGACAGACAACAGGACAGGGTGGAAGGCTGGTACTAATCTCTACAACCTCTGACAGACAACAGGACAGAGTGGAAGGCTGGTTCTAATCTCTACAACCTCTGACAGACAACAGGACAGGGTGGAAGGCTGGTTCTAATCTCTACAACCTCTGACAGACAACAGGACAGGGTGGAAGGCTGGTTCTAATCTCTACAACCTCTGACAGACAACAGGACAGGGTGGAAGGCTGGTTCTAATCTCTACAACCTCTGACAGACAACAGGACAGGGTGGAAGGCTGGTACTAATCTCTACAACCTCTGACAGACAACAGGACAGGGTGGAAGGCTGGTTCTAATCTCTACAACCTCTGACAGACAACAGGACAGGGTGGAAGGCTGGTACTAATCTCTACAACCTCTGACAGACAACAGGACAGAGTGGAAGGCTGGTACTAATCTTATTGACAGCTAGACACATGCATGTATCAAATCAAATTTATTTTATATAGCCCTTCGTACATCAGCTGATATCTCAAAGTGCTGTACAGAAACCCAGCCTAAACCCAGCCTATACATACATTTACAAAACGTACATTTAAACTTTCTCAACAATCTACACACACATCCCAATTTCCCCTTTTACTGAGCAGGGTGTGTTGCTGCTAACCCAATGAGCTTTCTGAATAATCAGGTCTGTGGCCATGTTAGTATTACTACGATGAATGCTCACACTTACTAAAGGACCATTTTTTACACAGGATTTACCCCAGTGTTTTACACAGGATTTACCCCAGTGTTTTACGCAGAATTTACCCAGGATTTACCCCAGTGTTTTACGCAGGATTTACCCCAGTGTTTTACCCCAGTGTTTTACGCAGGATTTACCCAGGATTTACCCCAGTGTTTTACCCCAGTGTTTTACACAGGATTTACCCCAGTGTTTTACCCCAGTGTTTTACACAGGATTTACCCAGGATTTACCCTAGTGTTTTACCCCAGTGTTTTACCCCAGTGTTTTACACAGGATTTACCCCAGTGTTTTACCCCAGTGTTTTACGCAGGATTTACCCAGGATTTACCCCAGTGTTTTACACAGGATTTACCCAGGATTTACCCCAGTGTTGTACACAGGATTTACCCCAGTGTTTCACCCCAGTGTTTTACACAGGATTTACCCCAGTGTTTTACACAGGATTTACCCCAGTGTTTTACACAGGATTTACCCCAGTGTTTGACACAGGATTTACCCAGAATACTCATCAGACTTGTCTGTTTCCATCTAAGCGGGCCGGCACCCGTGTCTCACTGGGCCATGGCTCCTTTTGGACCTGCTCTCAGCTGAGGACCAAACACAGGCCACCGGTACTTTTCAGCTGCCATTGATATAACTATGGCTAGCTGTGGACTTTATCAAATCAGTTTGATTCTCACAAAGCAACTGATTTGATTATGCAGAAATGGTTGATTCTCACAATGGAAACACAATTGCACTAGAGTTCACATTGAAATACAACACTGGCTAGGGGATGCCTAGTCAGATGCACAACGGAACGCATTCAGCCAAGATGTGTCTTCCGAATGTAATGCAACCCCTCTGAACCAGAGAGGTGTAAGGATTTGCCTTAATCAAGGTCATCGGGGTTCAGGAAGTAGTTGTTGCCTTGCTCAAGAGCAGATTCTTTCACCGTGTCAGCTCGGGGATTTGAACCGGCAACCTTCAGGTTACCGGCGCAATGCTCTTAACCAATAGGTTGGAATGTGGAATGGAATGTTGGAATGTTTCTTACCGGTGTGATTACTACCTCTGACGGTTTAGAGCCTGAGGTCGTCAACTCATACAAGTACTTGGGAGTACGGCTAGGCGGTACACTGTCCTTCTCTCAGCACATATCCAAGCTGCAGGCTAAAGTTAAATATAGACTTGGTTTCCTCTATCGTAAATCGCTCCTCTTTCACGCCAGCTGCCAAACTAAACCCCTGATTCAGATGACCAACCTACCCATGCTAGATTACGGAGACGTAATTTATAGATCGGCAGGTAAGGGCGGCTCTCGAGCGGCTAGATGTTCTTTACCATTCGGCCCTCAGATTTGCCACCAAAATGCTCCTTAGAGGACACATCACTGCACTCTATACTCCTCTGTGAACTGGTCATCTCTGCATATCTGTCGCAAGACCCACTGGTTGATGCTTATTTATAAAACCCTCTTAGGCCTCACTCCCCCCTATCTGAGCTATCTAATGCAGCCCTCATAAACCCCTACCTGGATTTGGTGGACGATGGCTTTGAACTGGGACGACCTCTCCATCCAGGTGTTGACCAGCTCCATGGCCCGGTCAAAGTTCTTCACGTACTCTCCGTACATCTTCAGGAAGGGGGCTAGCTTCTGCAGGATGTCCCCGATGCGCGGGTTCACATCCCTGGGGGGAGAGAGGAGAAGTCAGGAAGGGGGCAAGCTTCTGCAGGATGTCCCAGATGCGCGGGTTCACATCCCTGGGGGGAGAGAGAGGAGAGGTCAGGAAGGGGGCTAGCTTCTGCAGGATGTCCCAGATGCGCGGGTTCACATCCCTGGGGGGAGAGAGAGGAGAGGTCAGGAAGGGGGCTAGCTTCTGCAGGATGTCCCCAATGCGCGGGTTCACATCCCTGGGGGGAGAGAGGAGAAGTGTGTGTGTGTGTGTGTGTGTGTGTGTGTGTGTGTGTGTGTGTGTGTGTGTAGTGGGAGAGCTGTGGGTGGAGTAGGCAAGTCTGGGCAAGGGTTATGGTCAGAGAGAGGGAAAGCAGCTGAGAGTCTCTTTCCTGGAACCCCCGAATCCATGGATCCTGGGCTGTTAGGGTTAGAGGTCGGCCCTGGGTCAGGGTTAGGGTTAGTCTAGGGTTAGAGGTTGGCCCTGGGTCAGGGTTAGGGTTAGTCTAGGGTTAGAGGTCGGCCCTGGGTCAGGGTTAGGGTTAGTCTAGGGTTAGAGGTCGGCCCTGGGTCAGGGTTAGTCTAGGGTTAGAGGTCGGCCCTGGGTCAGGGTTAGTCTAGGGTTAGAGGTCGGCCCTGGGTCAGGGTTAGTCTAGGGTTAGAGGTAGGCCCTGGGTCAGGGTTAGGGTTAGTCTAGGGTTAGAGGTAGGCCCTGGGTCAGGGTTAGTCTAGGGTTAGAGGTAGGCCCTGGGTCAGGGACTGGGGTCAGGGTTTTAACTAAACACTCTATGCGTTTCTCCAGGGTCGGAGAGCAGGGTTAGGGTTAGTCTAGGGTTAGAGGTAGGCCCTGGGTCAGAGTTAGTCTAGGGTTAGAGGTAGACCCTAGGTCAGGGACTAGGGTCAAGGTTTAACTCACCACTCCGCCATTCGTTTCTCCAGGGCAGGGAGCAGGGTTAGGGTTAGTCTAGGGTTAGAGGTAGACCCTGGGTCTGGGTTAGGGTTAGTCTAGGGTTAGAGGTAGGCCCTAGGTTAGGGGTTAGGGACTAGGGTCAGGGTTTAACTCACCACTCCGCCATGCGTTTCTCCAGGGCGGGGAGCAGGAACTGCTGGTGGAAACAGTATATAGAGCAGATGTTGGAGAAGATACCCATGACCACGTCTAGAGGGAAGGAGGAGCGGGAGCGCGCCTCCTCTAGGAGGGAGGAGCAGAACACCTGGTCCAGGAGGTACAGCCGAGACACGTAGGCCTTCTCTGTGTGGAGGAGCTCATTGGCTATGTTGAACACACGCTGCTGCACCGACAGCTGGGATTGGTCGGAGAGAGAGAGAGAGAGAGAGAGAGAGAGAGACACAGAGAGAGACACAGAGAGAGAGAGAAAGACACACACAGACAAGCATGCACAAGTAAGCACACACACAGGGACACATACACACAGAGACATACACACACAGAGACACATACACAGAGACACACACACATACACACACACATACACACACACAGAAGAAGCTAGATCAGTATCTTGACCAAGACCAAAAGAACAAGTTGTCATGGTAACGACACTGGTAAATGTTGTGTTTGTATATTTTCCATATTACGGATGGTTCATATGACTTTAATAAGTGATGCTAAAGAAGAGTCTGGCCTACCTCTGTAGAGTCCTGTCTGTCTGTTGGAGGCAGGGCCAAAGGCAGCAGATCCATCATGGGGTTGATCAGTTCAATTGTCTCGTCCCCACTCCCCTCCTCCAAGTCACTGTCCCCCTCCGAATCTCTCCCCCCCTCGGCCGATGCCCCCTCTCCCCCCGGACCCTCGGCATAGCCGGAGGAAGAGGAGCTAGAGAGGCGTGGCAGCGTGAGGGCGGGACTACATGGGTAGATGACCCGGTCCTCGTCGCCGGCGAAACACAGCTCCTCGCTGTGGGACGGAGAGCTGATGCTGTCGATGCCAGAGTCCCGATTGGCCAGCTTGCCGTCCGTCTGCGGCTGAAGGAGGGGCAAGTGTTCAGAGGGGATCTCTGATTGGCTCTCTGATTCTGACCCCACCTGCTCCTTCATCTCCATGGTGTCCGTGAGTCTCTCCGAGGCGCTGTAGCCAGACTCCATGGACAGACGCTTGTCAGAGATAGAGCACAACGTTCCTAGTTCATTATCATTGTCATCCTCTGGTACCTCCGTCTCCCCCGGCAACACATTAACCAGCACAGCCAGCCCCTGAGGTAGATCCCGGAGCTCCTGGAGGTCTTGAGAGGAACCAGGGGGCCAGACCACGGGGAGACAGCCCAGAGGGAGCTCTGAGGCTGGGGGAGAGAAGGTGTCCCCTCCTGGTCCCGTCTCGAGGACCCAGGGGGTGCAGAGACCCCCTCCCGTGATATCAGGCACCACAATGATCTTCTCCCTGTAGAGTAAACTCAGGTTTAGAATGAAGTCTTAAAAAACTGGAGGAACTATATTATCTGGTGGAGAAAATCAATGACTCCTAAGTGGACAGGATATACTATAACTATGTCATGAATCACTTGGAACTATGCACTTAATGACTAGGAAATATGTAATTAATCACTTGGAACTATGTACTTAATGACTAGGAAGTATGTCATTAAATACTTGGAACTACACGACCGGTCTAAAGTTTTATAACACCTTCTCATTCAAGGGTTTTTCTTTATTTTTACTATTTTCTACATTGTAGAATAATAGTGAAGAAATCAACACTAGGAAATGAACACATATGGAATCATGTAGTAACCAAAAAAAGTGTTTAACAAATCTAAATATATTTTATATTTGAGATTCTTCAAAGTAGCCACCCTTTGCCTTGATGACAGTTTAGGAAACAGTCTTTGCATTCTCTCAACCAGGATTCTCTCAACCACTAGGGTAGCCTAGTGGTTAGAGCGTTGGACTAGTAACCGGAAGGTTGCAAGTTCAACTCCCCGAGCTGACAAGGTACAAATCGGTTCTGCCCGTGAACCCACTGTTCCTAGGCCGTCATTGAAAATAAGAATTTGTTCTTAACTGACTTGCCTCGTTAGAATAAGGTTAAAAAAAATTGTTGTCACCTGGAATGCATTTCAATTAACAGGTGTGCCTTCTTAAAAGTTAATTTGTGCAATTTCTTTACTTCTTAAAGCATTTGAGACAATCATTTATGTTGTGACAAGGTAGGTGTGGTATACAGAAGACAGCCCTATTTGGTGAAAGACCAAGTCCATATTATGGCAAGAACAGCTCAAATAAGCAAAGGGAAACGACAGTTCATCATTACTTTAAAACAGGTCAGTCAATATGGAAAATTCCAAGAACTTTGAAGGTTCCCTCAAGAGCAGTTGGAAAAACCATCAAGCGCTATGATGGAACTGGTTCTCATGAGGACCGCCACAGGAAAGGAAGACCCAGAGTTACCTCTGCTGCAGAGGATGAGTTCATTAGAATTAACTGGCTCAGAAATTGCAGACCAAAAACATTCTTCACGAAGTTCAAGTAACAGACACATCTCAACATCAACTGTTCAGAAGAGACCGTGTGAATCAGGCCTTCATGGTTGAATTGCTGCTAAGAAACACAAGCAATGGAGATTAGACCGGTGGAAATGTGTTCTTTGGTCTGATGAGTCCAAATTTGAGATTTTTGGTTCCCACTGCCGTGTCTTTGTGAAAAGTAGAGTAAGTGAACAGATGATCCCCACATGTGTATTTCCCACCATGGAGGAGGAGGTGTGGTGGTGCTTTGCTGGTGACAATGTCTGTGATTTATTTAGAATTCAAGGCACACAACCAGCATGGCTACCAGAGTATTCTGTAGCGATATACCATCCCATCTGGTTTGAATCTTAGTGGGACTATCATTTGTTTTTCAACAGGACAATGATCCAACACATCTCCAGACTGTGTGAGGGCTATTTGACCAAGAAGAAGAGTGAATGACTGCTGTATCAGATGACCTGGTCTCCACAATCCCCCGACCTTAACCAATTGAGATGGTTTGGGATGAGTCGGACCGCAGAGTGAAGGAAAAGCATAGGTGAAGCTGGTTGAGAGAATAACCAAAGAGTGAGCAAAGCTGTCATCAAGGCAAAGGGTGGCTATTTGAAGAACCTCACATTTAAAATATATTTAGATTTATTGAACTTTTTTTGGGTTACTACCAGATTCCACATGTGTTATTTCATAGTTTTGATGTCTTCACTATTATTCTACAATGTGGAAAATAGTAAAAATAAAGAAAAACCCCTTGAATGAGTAGGTGTTCTAAAACTTTGGACCAGTAGTGTATGTCATTAATCACTATAACTATGTAATTAATCACTATAACTATGTAATTAATCACTATAACTATGTAATTAATCACTATAACTATGTCATTAATCACTATAACTATGTCATTAATCACTATAACTATGACATTAATCACTATAACTATGTAATTAATCACTATAACTATGTAATTAATCACTAGAACTATGTAATTAATCACGATAACTATGTAATTAATCACTATAACTATGTCATTAATATGTCATTAATCACTATAACTATGTCATTAATCACTATAACTATGTCATTAATCACTATAACTATGTCATTAATCACTATATCTATGTCATTAATCACTATAACTATGTAATTAATCACTATAACTATGTCATTAATATGTCATTAATCACTATAACTATGTCATTAATCACTATAACTATGTAATTAATCACTATAACTATGTAATTAATCACGATAACTATGTAATTAATCACTAGAACTATGTAATTAATCACGATAACTATGTAATTAATCACTATAACTATGTCATTAATCACTTGGAACTATGTCATTAATCACTAGAACTATGTAATTAATCACGATAACTATGTAATTAATCACTATAACTATGTAATTAATCACGATAACTATGTAATTAATCACTATAACTATGTCATTAATCACTTGGAACTATGTCATTAATCACTATAACTATGTAATTAATCACTATAACTATGTAATTAATCACGATAACTATGTAATTAATCACTATAACTATGTCATTAATCACTTGGAACTATGTAATTAATCACTATAACTATGTAATTAATCACTAGAACTATGTCATTAATATGTCATTAATCACTATAACTATGTCATTAATCACTATAACTATGTCATTAATCACTATAACTATGTCATTAATCACTATAACTATGTAATTAATCACTATAACTATGTAATTAATCACTAGAACTATGTCATTAATATGTCATTAATCACTATAACTATGTCATTAATCACTATAACTATGTCATTAATCACTATAACTATGTAATTAATCACTATAACTATGTAATTAATCACTAGAACTATGTCATTAATATGTCATTAATCACTATAACTATGTCATTAATCACTATAACTATGTCATTAATCACTATAACTATGTCATTAATCACTATAACTATGTCATTAATCACTATAACTATGACATTAATCACTATAACTATGTAATTAATCACTATAACTATGTAATTAATCACTAGAACTATGTAATTAATCACTATAACTATGTCATTAATCACTATAACTATGTCATTAATCACTATAACTATGTCATTAATCACTATAACTATGTCATTAATCACTATAACTATGTCATTAATCACTATAACTATGTCATTAATCACTATAACTATGTAATTAATCACTATAACTATGTCATTAATCACTATAACTATGTCATTAATCACTATAACTATGTCATTAATCACTATAACTATGTCATTAATCACTATAACTATGTCATTAATCACTATAACTATGACATTAATCACTATAACTATGTAATTAATCACTATAACTATGTAATTAATCACTAGAACTATGTAATTAATCACGATAACTATGTAATTAATCACTATAACTATGTCATTAATCACTAGAACTATGTAATTAATCACGATAACTATGTAATTAATCACTATAACTATGTAATTAATCACTATAACTATGTAATTAATCACTATAACTATGTAATTAATCACTATAACTATGTAATTAATCACTATAACTATGTCATTAATCACTTGGAACTATGTCATTAATCACTATAACTATGTCATTAATCACTATAACTATGTCATTAATCACTATAACTATGACATTAATCACTATAACTATGTCATTAATCACTAGAACTATGTAATTAATCACGATAACTATGTAATTAATCACTATAACTATGTAATTAATCACTATAACTATGTAATTAATCACTTGGAACTATGTCATTAATCACTATAACTATGTCATTAATCACTAGAACTATGTAATTAATCACGATAACTATGTAATTAATCACTATAACTATGTAATTAATCACTATAACTATGTCATTAATATGTCATTAATCACTATAACTATGTCATTAATCACTATAACTATGTCATTAATCACTATAACTATGTCATTAATCACTAGAACTATGTAATTAATCACGATAACTATGTAATTAATCACTATAACTATGTAATTAATCACTATAACTATGTAATTAATCACTTGGAACTATGTCATTAATCACTATAACTATGTCATTAATCACTATAACTATGTCATTAATCACTATAACTATGACATTAATCACTATAACTATGTAATTAATCACTATAACTATGTCATTAATATGTCATTAATCACTATAACTATGTCATTAATCACTATAACTATGTCATTAATCACTATAACTATGTCATTAATCACTATATCTATGTCATTAATCACTATAACTATGTCATTAATCACTATAACTATGTCATTAATCACTATAACTATGTCATTAATCACTATAACTATGTCATTAATCACTATAACTATGTCATTAATCACTTGGAACTATGTCATTAATCACTATAACTATGTCATTAATCACTATAACTATGTCATTAATCACTATAACTATGTCATTAATCACTATAAATATGTCATTAATCACTTGGAACTATGTCATTAATCACTATAACTATGTCATTAATCACTTGGAACTATGTAATTGGTTCCATTGTAGGCCGACCGTGAAAACTGAGGTCAGCTCAAATACTTGACCTAAGTTTGATCCTGAGAATGACGGCTCACCTCTCAAACTTCTCGATAAGGGAGAGCACGCATGCGGTGGGGGAAGAGCTTCCCTCAACGCGGGGGAGTGTTTGGGGATGGCTGGCTCCTCCCCCTCTGGGGTCTGCAGGCAGAGGTCTACAGGGCGGAGGCAGAGGGAGGGGCTTGTCCGGGGCGCGGGGGCGTGGTCTAGCAGCACCAGCACTCTGCTGCAGGTGAGGAGGCTTTGGGGGCACTGAGGAGAAACAACACGACATACAACATGTTACTGACTGAGGAGAAATAACACGACATACAAGGTGTTGATCATCTTCGTATTTTTACCTAATATCTCTGATTAAACTACAGTAAACACAGTGTTACTGCTCAGATAAAGAGGGACGTAATCTTTATTGTCCTACTTCGGATAGTCGTTGTGAAGCCAAGATTTTATAGTTGATATCATTAGGCGGCCACGTCGGATGTGGCATGGCTTGCAAACTGTAACGGATTACAAAGGTAAACCCAACCGCGAGCTGCCCAGTGACGTGAGCCTACCAGACGAGCAAAATGTATATTTGTATTTATTAGGGATCCCCACAGACTCTTCCAATGTGTCCAAACACATTAAGGCGCTTACATTACATATAAAACTAAAGATAAAACAGGACATCATGTAACATTATTACACCACTACATATCTACAATACAACATGTATACTACCACCATACAACAATATTACAATGTACGTGTGTGTAGAATGCGTGTGCTAGTGCTTGTGTGCGTGTGCATGTGTCTGTACCTGTGTGTCTGTGTGTGTGTCTGTACCTGTGTACCTGTGTGTCTCTGTGTGTGTGTGTGTGTGTCTCTGTGTGTCTCTTCGCAGTCCCCGCTGTTCTATAAAATGTATTTTTACCTGCTATTTAAATCTGATTCTCCTGCTGCATCAGTTACCTGATGTGGAATAGAGTTCCATGTAGTCATGGCTCTATGTAGTACTGTGGAATAGAGTTCCATGTAGTCATGGCTCTATGTAGTACTGTGGAATAGAGTTCCATGTAGTCATGGCTCTATGTAGTACTGTGGAATAGAGTTCCATGTAGTCATGGCTCTATGTAGTACTGTGGAATAGAGTTCCATGTAGTCATGGCTCTATGTAGTACTGTGGAATAGAGTTCCATGTAGTCATGGCTCTATGTACTGTAGTACTGTGGAATAGAGTTCCATGTAGTCATGGCTCTATGTAGTACTGTGGAATAGAGTTCCATGTAGCCATGGCTCTATGTAGTACTGTGGAATAGAGTTCCATGTAGCCATGGCTCTATGGAGTACTGTGGAATAGAGTTCCATGTAGTCATGGCTCTATGTAGTACTGTGGAATAGAGTTCCATGTAGTCATGGCTCTATGTAGTACTGTGGAATAGACTTCCATGTAGTCATGGCTCTATGTAGTACTGTGCGCCTCCCATAGTCTGTTCTATAGTTTAAACAGACAGCTCGGTACATTCAGCTTGTCAACACTTCTTACCAAAACAAGTAGTGATGATGTCAACCTCTCTTCCACTTTATATGCCTTCTAAGCCTGCTTTGAGGCAAGCAACACTGAATCATGCATAAGAGCACCAGCTGTCCCGGATGACTGTATGATCACGCTCGCCGTAGCCGATGTGGGTAAAACCTTTAAACAGGCTAATATTCACAAGGCCGCAGGGCAAGACGGATTACCAGGACACATAGTCAGAGCATGCGCTGACCAGCTGACAAGTCTCTTCACTGACCTCTCCCTGACCCAGTCTGTAATACCTACATGTTTCAAACAGACCACCATAGTCCCTGTGCCCAAGAACACCAAGGTAACCTGTCTAAATGATTACCGCCCCACAGCACTCATATCTGTAGCCATGAAATGCTTTGAAAGGATGGTCATGGACTCACATCAACATCATCATCACAGACTCCCTGGATCCACTCCAATTCACATACCGCCCCAACAGATCCACAGATGACTCAATCTCTATTGCACTCCACACTGCCCTTTCCCACCTGGACAAAAGGAACACCTATGTGAGAATGCTGTTCATTGACTACAGCTCAGCGTTCAACACCATAGTGCCCTCCAAGCTCATCACTAAGCTAAGGACCCTTGGACAGAACACCTCCCTCTGCAACTGGATCCTGGACTTCCTGACGGGCCGTTCCCAGGTGGTGAGGGTTGGCAACAACACATCCGACACACTGGCCCTCAACACGGGAGTCCCTCAAGGATGTGTGCTTAGTCTGCTTCCTGTACTACCAGTTCACCCACGAGCGACGATGGTTGGCCTGATCCTCAACGATGATGAAACAGCCTATAGAGAGAGGTCGGAAACCCGGCAGGTGTGGTGCCAGGACAACAACCTCTCCCTCAGCAAGACAAAGGAGCTGATCGTGGACTACAGGAAACAGAGTGCCAAGCACGCCCCCATCCACATCTGTGGGGCTGTAGTGGATCAGGTTGAAAGCTTCAAGTTCCTCTGTGTCCACGTCACTAAGGACCTATCATGGTCCAAACACACCAACACAGTCGTTCAGGAGGCTGGGCCCTTAGATCCTCAAAGAGTTCTACAGCTGCACCATTGAGAACATTGTGACTGGCTGCATCACCGGTATGGCAACTACTCAGCATCTGACAAGGCTACAGAGGGTAGTGCATGCGGACCAGGACATCACTGGCCCGAGCGCCTTGTCATCCAAGACCTCTATACCAGGCGGTGTCAGAGGAAGGCCCTAAGCATTTTCAAAGAAACCAACCACCCAAGTCATAAGACTGTTCTCTCTGCTACCGCACAGCAAGCAGTACTAAAGTGCAAAGTGCCAAATAGTTAACCAAATAGCTACCCAAATAGCTACCCAAATAGCTACCCAAATAGCTACCCAAATAGCTACCCGACTCTCTGCAGTTTTCTACATTGCAGAATAATAGCGAAGACATCAAAACTATGAAATAACACATACGGAATCATTGTGTTAAACAAATCCCCAAAATATATATTTGAAATGTAGGATTCTTCAAAGTAGCCACCCTTTGCCTTGATGACAGCTTTGCATACTCTTAACTCGGTACGGGTACCCTGTGTATATAGCCATGTTATTACCTTGTACCCATGCACATTGACTCAGTACTGGTACTCTGTGTAATATAGCCATCATATCGTTACTCATTGTGTATTAAATACTAATAATACTAATAACATTTGAATTGATTTTGATTTACCTTGTGGTTTAGGCCCAGGTAAGGGAGGGCGTGTCTTGAGGGCGGTGGAGGGCACTTCTTGAGGAGTTCCACTCCCATTGTCTCCTCTGTTACAGCTGTGTCGAGCGGGGTGCAGCAGGGCCCCGGGGGGTTGCAGACCCAGTGGCCCGGAGGTTTGAGGGCCGGGGTCTGAGCTTAGGCGAGGGGTCTCTGTCTGGGTGTCTGAGTCGTCGTCGTGGGCCCCGAGGCATGCACCGTGAGCACCAGGCTCCAGGGATAGGCTCTTCGTCATCAGCCGAGGACTGGAGGAGGACGGGCCTGGGGAGATGATAGGTAGACAAATTATAGAGTATACAGTATTATACCTCGTACTGGAGGTCACTGAGAGAGAGAAACATAGTCAAGACAATCAATCAAATGTATTTATAAACCACTTTTTACATGAGCAGTTCTTGTACAGAAACCCAGCCTAAAACCCCCAAAGAGCAAGCAATGCAGGTGTAGAAGCACGGTGGCTAGGATAAACTCCCTAGAAAAGCAGGAATCTAGGAAGAAACCTAGAGAGGAACCAGGACATCCGTTACATAAACATATACATTATAGAGTATTTAATACTGGACTGGACGAGGACGGGCCAGAGGGAGATAGGGAGACATGTAGGGACCAGGGCCGTCACCAGAGTTTCAGAACATTCAGTTGGCTGCCCAGTTGGCTGCCCAGTTGGCTGCCCAGGTGGCTGCCCAGTTGGCTGCCCAGATGGCTGCCCAGTTGGCTGCACAGTTGGCTGCACAGTTGGCTGCCCAGTTGGCTGCCCAGGTGGCTGCCCAGTATTGGAAAGCTCAGGAAAACATCAGTGAAGCTCATCGGCGGCAGGTAGCCTGGCGGGAAGGAGCGTTGGGCTGGTAACCAAAAGGTTGCTGGATTGAAATAGCTTTGGGTAGTGAGGCAGCTCCAAAATGCAGGTGTTTCAGCCTAGCTCAGTGCTTTCTGTAGTGGTGGGGCTAGCAAGCAGAAAATACGGAGTGTAGGGGTTGTTAATATTCTCCAGTTGCGCCGTGATTGGCTCAGTGTTCTGTCACTCATGGGGACACTACGTCACCGCAAAATCTACAAGGAGAGCTCAAAAATTCTAGCACCTTGGGTGCTGCCATAGAGTTACATTAGTAGTGCCCATCCAAGAAGGCTCAAGGTCATTGGCCACAGATAAAATGACGTCAAATCACATTGTATCTACAGTCGCTTTGATTGGACTGATCATGTCAACATCAGACTTTCACAATCTTAGCTAGAAGTCATCATGAATCAAGTTGACAATCTACTGGCAAATCCTTATTAATTCTTGTCATATGAAGAGAAACAATGAAGGGGAAAGTATAAAACATATCGGTGCTCATGGACCGTTGGACATAAACATTACACAACACGTTGGAAATCGCATAATTCAACAATGGGTGGTTTGGAAGGAATCAGTGGCTAACTGCAAGTGTTGCAAAGCAATCCCTAGCCTGCTATTCAGTGGAGAGGGTGTGTGGTCCAAGTCTGGGTTTAAGAGTCTATTTTTCCAAGCTTAAAATGATAAACAGTCAACATTGGCCATGCTGTCAATCCAGCATGACTTCTGTTGTGTTCAAAACAACTGGAATCTCGGAACTGGGAAATCTCAGGCTTCCGGTACAGAGTCAATGTGGAGGCTATATACAGGGGGTACCTGTACAGAGTCAATGTGGAGGCTATATACAGGGGGTACCGGTACAGAGTCAATGTGGAGGCTATATACAGGGGGTACTGGTACAGAGTCAATGTGGAGGCTATATACAGGGGGTACCGGTACAGAGTCAATGTGGAGGCTATATACAGGGGGTACCGGTACAGAGTCAATGTGGAGGCTATATACAGGGGGTACTGGTACAGAGTCAATGTGGAGGCTATATACAGGGGGTACCTGTACAGAGTCAATGTGGAGGCTATATACAGGGGGTACCTGTACAGAGTCAATGTGGAGGCTATATACAGGGGGTACCTGTACAGAGTCAATGTGGAGGCTATATACAGGGGGTACCTGTACAGAGTCAATGTGGAGACTATATACAGGGGGTACCTGTACAGAGTCAATGTGGAGGCTATATACAGGGGGTACCGGTACAGAGTCACTGGGGAGGCTATATACAGGGGGTACCGGTACAGAGTCAATGTGCGGGGGCAGAGGTAGTCGAGGTAATTGAGGTAATATATACATGTAGATATAGTTATTAAAGTGACTATACATAGATAATAACAGAGAGTAGCAGCAGTGTAAAAGCGCGGGGGGGGGGGGGGGGGGGCAATGCAAATAGTCTGAGTAGCCGCCATTTGACAAGATTATTAGAGAGTCTTATGGCTTGGGGGTAGAAGCTGTTTAGAAGCCTTTTGGACCTAGACTCGGTGCTCCAGGTTCCCGCTTGCCATACGGTAGTAGAGAGAACAGACTATGACTGGGGAGGCTGGTGTCTTTGACAATTTTTGGGGCCTTTCTCTGACACCGCCTGGTATAGAGGTCATGGATGGCAGGAAGCTTGGCCCCAGTGATTTACTGGGCCGTACGCACTACCCTCTGTAAGTGCCTTGCGGTCGGAGGCCGAGCAGTTGCCATACCAGGCTGTGATGCAACCAGTCAGGATGCTCTCGATGGTGCAGCTGTAGAACCTTTCGAGGACCTGAGGACCAAATCTATACAATATAAACATGTGTTTGTAAAGGGTGACGTGTTGTGCTGAAGGACAGCTCACTGTCTGAAGTGATGTCACGTTAGCCGCATCACACCTAATCTCGTACCCAGACACTTCCGCCCAAATGCACAGAAGGTCTGGAGGACCAATGCACCAAACTTGACCTTCATTAGTTAAGGTTCCGTTCAAAATCACATTTTAAGAAGATACATTGTGGAAATGGGACAGGTTTTAGCAATAATGATGACTTTGTGACTGTGGTAACCAGTGACGATGACAAATACTTTACTCAGTAAGGTCACTCCTATAGAACGTAAAGGTTGATGTCCAAGGTTGTGTGTTCAATAGACTGGAGAAGACATTACACCAAGAAACACTTTACCTTGATGAAAACCCCCACAAACTAAAAGACATTGAAAGTGCCCCTTTCTTTTTGAACCAAGTTACATGTTCCTCAGTACACAAACCCACACACAACAACAACAACGACGAGCCACACCGCACAGTGCTGGGCTCAGTCAGGTCTTTGACACATTCAGTCCCCCGCTGAAAGATCAGCCACGAAATGTTGGCACCATTGATAACAGGTTGTAATCAAGCCCTGGTCTCCATGGGAACAGAAGAGGACTGGTGCCTTAGTCTCAGGTTGGACTAGTTCAAATCATTTTGGTTCTGAATAAGCTATTTATTCACACTTTATGTAGTGTCCTGTAACACTATTCACAGTACCTCCAGCAGGCAGAGAGGCAAGAACCATTGGTACTCCAGCTCCCTTATCCATACAAAGGCATTTCCTAACAGACCTGCTAACTTTTTTTGTTGTTACTTTTTAAGGTTGGAACCAACATGCAGTACCACTATTCACAGTACCTCCAGCAGGAAGAGAGGCAAGAACCATTGGTCCTCCAGCTCAGGGACAAGCTACACTATTCACAGTCCATTGGTCCTCCAGCTCAGGGACAAGCTACACTATTCACAGTCCATTGGTCCTCCAGCTCAGGGACAAGCTACACTATTGTGTAATGTTCAAGGAATTACATTGCTGGACTTTTCAAACTTCATGTACAGTTGAAGTCAGAAGTTAACATACACCTGAGCCAAATACATTTAAACTCCGTTTTTCCACAATTCCTGACATTTAATCCAAGTAAAAATTCCCTGTTTCAGGTCAGTTAGGATCACCACTGTCGCGGTCGTTATAACCATGAGACCAGCGTGGTAAGTTAACATAACTCTTTAATCAAGAGAGAACACTGAACAAAACTAACAAAACGAACCGTGACGCAATATGGCTAGTGCAGAACAGGCAACTTAACATAGAACTATCCAAGGAATATGGCTACCTAAATATGGTCCCCAATCATAGACAACGATAAACAGCTGCCTCTGATTGAGAACCAATCTAGGCAGCCATAGACATATTAACACCTCGACTAGGAAAACCCCATAAGCATACAAAAACCACTAGACAATACAAAACTACACAAACCACCCTTGTCACACCCTGACCTAAACAAATAATAAAGAAAACTAAGATACCTACGGTCAGGGTGTGACACACACCTTATTTTAAGAATGTGAAATTTCAGAATAATAGTAGAGACAATGATTATTTCAGCTTTTATTTCTTTCATCACATTCTCGGTGGGTCAGAAGTTTACATACACTCAATTAGTATTTGGTAGCATTGCCTTTTACATTGTTTAACTTAGGTCACACATTTAAGTTAGCCTTCCACAAGCTTCCCACAACAAGTTGGGTGAGTTTTGGCCCATTCCTCCTGACAGAGCTGGTGTAACTAAGTCAGGTTTGTAGGCCTCCTTGCTCGCACACGCTTTTTCAGTTCTGCTCACAAATTTTCTATATGATTGAGGTCAGGGCTTTGTGATGGCCACTCCAATACCTTGACTTTGTTGTCCTTAAGCCATTTTACCACAACTTTGGAAGTATGCTTGGGGTCATCGTCCATTTAGAAGACCCATTTGCGACCAAAATTTAACTTCCTGACTGATGTCTTGAGATATTTCTTCAATATATCCACATAATTTCCCCACCTCATGATGCAATCTATTTTGTGAAGTGCACCAGTCCCTCTTGCAGCAAAACACCCCCACAACATGATGCTGCCACCCCTGTGCTTCACGGTTGGGATGGTGTTCTTCGGCTTGCAAGCCTCCCCATTTTTCCTCCAAACAGAACGATGGTCATTATGGCCAGACAGTTCTATTTTTGTTTCATCAGACCAGAGGACATTTCTCCCAAAAGTACGGTCTTTGTCCCCATGTGCAGTTGCAAACCATAGTCTGGCTTTTTTATGGCAATTTTGGAGCAGTGGCTTCTTCCTTGCTGAGCGGCCTTTCAGATTATGTCGATATGGGACTTGTTTTACTGTGGATATAGATACTTTTGTACCTGTTTCCTCCAGCATCTTCACAAGGTCCTTTGCTGTTGTTCTGGGATTGATTTGCACTTCTCGCACCAAAGTTCGTTCATCTCTAGGAGACAGAATGCGTCTCCTTCCTGAGCGGTATGACGGCTGCGTGGTCCCATGGTGTTTATACTTGTGTACTATAGTTTGTAAAGATGAACGTGGTACCTTCAGACGTTTTGAAATTACTCCAAAGGATGAACCAGACTTGTGGAGGTCTACAATTGTTTTTCTGAGGTCTTGGCTGATTTCCTTTGATTTTCCCATGATGTCAAGCAAAGAGGCACTGAGCTTGAAGGTAGGCCTTGAAATACATCTACAGGTACACCTCCAATTGACTCAAATGATGTCAATTAGCCTATCAGAAGCTTCTAAAGCCATGACATAATTTTCCAAGCTGTTTAAAGGCACAGTCAACTTAATATATGTAAACTTCTGACCCACTGGAATTGTGATACAGTGAATTATAAGTGAAATAATCTGTTTGTAGATGTCCTAACCGACTTGCAAAAACTATAGTTTGTTAACAAGAAAGTTGTGGAGTGGTTGAAAAATTAGTTTTTTAAATTTTTACCCCCTTTTTTCTCCCCAATTTCATGGTATCCAATTGTTAGTAGCTACTATCTTGTCTCATCGCTACAACTCCCGTACGGGCTCGGGAGAGACGAAGGTCGAAAGTCATGCGATACATGTTGAAAGTCATGCGATACACAACCCAACCAAGCCGCACTGCTTCTTAACACAGCGCGCATCCAACCCGGAAGCCAGCCGCACCAATGTGTTGGAGGAAACACTGTGCACCTGGCAACCTTGGTTAGCGTGCACTGCGCCCGGCCCGCCACAGGAGTCGCTGGTGCACGATGAGACAACAATATCCCTACCGGCCAACCCCTCCCTAATCCGGACAATGCTAGGCTAAATCTGCGTCGCCCCACGGACCTCCCGGTCGCAGCCGGTTACGACAGAGCCAACCAAATGAATCCAACCAAAGTGTATGTAAACTTCTGACTTCAACTGTATATCCTCCAAACAACGGTTTCGATTATCACTTATATAAATCGGGTTACCAACATATTCAAATAATGAACAACATATTTTCTTCAGAAACTGTTTGTTTTTTACCAGATTTAATCCCGATATAATCTGACACAAATCTAGGGTTGCTACCCAAGACGGCTAGTCGTTTGTTCTATCGGTTCGGTTGCTAGAGATGTGACCCTGTCGTTCAGTCTTTTTGTTCTGTATCTATGGACTCGACCCAGTCGTTCAGTCTTTTTGTTCTGTATCTATGGACTCGACCCAGTCGTTCAGTCTTTTTGTTCTGTATCTATGGACTCAACCCAGTCATTCAGTCTTTTTGTTCTGTATCTATGGACTCGACCCAGTCGTTCAGTCTTTTTGTTCTGTATCTGTGGACGCGACCCAGTCGTTCATTCTAAATGTTCCATTGCCATATTGACTGGCAATGTTCTTATCCCTTGCTTGCTAGCTAGCCATCTACGGCTAATTTAGAGTCACGTCAAAAGCGCAGACAGAATAACAACAGTAGCTGCATTTGCATTTGTTTAAGCTGTTTTCCAGAGACATTTATTTGGGTAAATCCATAACAATGTGCTAATGAGACACAATTTCACCTGGCATAGAAAATGTACTCTCTCCTCAGGACACTGTTGTTCAGAGGAGCTAGCTAACAATACAGCTAACACAATATCTTCAAACTGAAGCTGGAAAACTGGAAACTAGCAGCACTTAGTTTCGTTTGACCTTTTTTCAATTGACATTCGTTTGTGTATATCCATACAAATGATGCCAGCTGATTCATGATTTCGACAGGCTGAGAAATGCTGCCTCATCTCGACTCCCGACCCATCTTATTACTATGGGACAGCTAGAGATAGAATTTGAATATTGAAACAATGTTGCAAATGTCGGAGAGACAGACACCAAGGTTTATACAAATCTCCACTGTTAAAACTAAATGTTAGTCTAAAAGAAATGTGAGATAATGTCTAGATGCTTTTTATAGTGGAGATCAAGTTTATACATTGCCTGGCTGGGCTTTTGAGACAGTGGATTGTGCATTCAGACGAAACAGAGCAAATAGGCATTTCAACGTCATGGATATAGATAATAATATAACATATATAACAGGTGGGTCTAATCCTGAATGCTGATTGGTTAAAACTGTATTCCAGCCAGTGTTTATTCCACAAATTACCGTTCAGGATTAGACCCATCCGTTATATATTTTTTGATTATTATCTATATTATTATTATCACTGCGTTGTTGGGA